>NC_051852.1:87526373-87826373 GCF_905115235.1 Hermetia illucens | reverse complement strand
TCGCAATTTTTCTTGCTAAGAACCCAAGTTTCCGAGGAATACATGAGGACTGGCAAGATCATAGTCTTGAACAGTAAGAGCTTTGACCCTATGTTGAGACGTTTCGAGCGGAACAGTCTTTTTAAGCTGAAATAGGCTCTGTTGGCTGACAACAACCGTGGGCGAATTTCATCATCGTAGCTGTTATCGGTTGTGATTTTCGACCCTAGATAGGAGAAATTGTCAATGGTCTCTAAATTGTATTCTCCTATCCTTATTCTTCTTCATGTTTGACCAGTACGGTTTGATGATGTTGGTTGCTTCGTCTTCGGTGCTGACGTTACCACCATATATTTCGTCTTGCCTTCATTGATGTGCAGCGCAAGATCTCGCGCCGCCTTCTCGATCGGGATGAAGCCAGTTTGTACGTCTCGGGTCGTTCTTCCCATGATGTCGATATCGTCAACATAGGCGAGTAGTTGGGTGGACTTGAAGAGGATCGTAACTCTTGCATTTACCTCAGCATCACGGATCACTTTCTCAAGGGCCAGGTCCCCTTGTCGTAGACCGTTGTTGATGTCGAATGGTCTTGAGAGTGACCCTGCTGCTTTTATCTGGCCACGCTGATTGGTCAGGGTCAGCCTAGTCAGTCTTATTAATTTCGTCGGGATACCGAATTATCCCATGGCCGTGTACAGTTTTACCCTGGCTATTCTATCATAGGCGGCTTTAAAGTCGATGAACAGATGGTGCAACGGTTGTCCATATTCCAACAGTTTTTCCATCGCTTGCCGTTGAGAGAAAATCTGATCTGTTGCTGATTTACCTGGAGTGAAGCCTCTTTGGTATGGGCCAATGATGTTCTGGGCGTATGGGGCTATCCGGCCTAGCAAGATAGTGGAGAATATCTTATAGATGGTACTCAGCAACGTGATACCTCTATAATTGCTGCACTGTGTGATATCTCCCTTTTTATGTATGAGACAGATAATGCCTCGTTGCCAATCATCAGGCATTGATTCGCTGTCCCATACCTTGAGCACAAGTTGATGAACCACTTGGTGTAACTAGTCGTCTCCATATTTAACCAATTCGGCTGTAATTCCATCGGCTCCTGGCGACTTATGATTTTTTAGCCGATGAATTGCACGGACTGTTTCTCCTAAACTTAGTGGTGGCAGTATTTGTGTCCGTCGTCTTCAGTTGGCAGGACCTCAAACTCGCCGATGTTCTGGCTGTTCAGTAGCTTATCAAAGTACTCAACCCATTGCTCTAATATGCCCATTCTGTCGGAAATCAGATTTCCTTCTTTGTCTCGGCAGGATGAGCATCGAGGTGTATAAGGCTTCATTCTGCTGACTTGATGGTAAAACGTCCGCGCCTGGTGCGGTTGCTCCCTGTACTTTTCTAGTTCACAGACTTGTTGGTTCTTCCAGGCTTCCTTTTTCCGTCTGTGAAGTCGCTTCTCCGCTCGACGGAGTTCGTGATAAGTCTCTGCGCGTGCCCGCATTCTTTGAGAATGCACCATTACTCGATATGCGACATTCTTCCGTTCCGTTGCTAGCTTACATTCATCGTCAAACCAGCCGTTCCGACTCTTTTTGCGGCTGGGGCCAAGTATGTTTGTGGCCGTATCCATGATAACGTTCTTCAGATGATTGTGAAGATCATTTGTTGATGCTTCATCTCCAGGATCTCTGTTGACTGCGGTTATTGCGGCATCCATTTCCCTCTTATAGGTGTCGCGGAGGGTTGTGTTGTGGATGGCTTCAGTGTTCACTCTTACCTGATTGTCAGAGGGGATTCTAGGTGGTATTGTTACTCGAGCTCGGAGCACACACAAGACAATGACCTTGCCAGTCCTCATGTATTCCTCGGAGACTTGGGTTCTTAGCAAGAAAAATTGCGAACTCTTGGCCCCGTTCGAGAGAAAAAGCCTCCGAAGAATGTTTGGCCCCCTTACATGAAGATAGACGATTCCGTAGCCAACAGAACGACGAAATCTATGAGCGATACCAAGCCCGTCAAGTTGTGGATAAAATCCTGCTCAATAGGATACGGTGGGAGACCACTTAATCCGTATGGATGAGGATGATCCAGCCCGGAAAGTCTATAAGGGTAATATCTATGGTAGGAAAAGAAGACGAGGCAGACCCTGCCTGAGATGGAGCGATGGCGTAGGTCAGGGCGAAAGACAGCTTTTAGGGATATCGAATTGGTGGACTTCGGCCCAAAACCGGGATGTCTGGAGTTCCTTATTAAGTCAGGCCTAGCTCAGATACCGGTTGTTGCGCCGTTGATGATGATGATGAAGTTTATTTGAGCAGATATCAATATGAAGAGTCTTTTGAGGGTTAGAGATTGTAGGCAGACGATGTCTTCAGATTTTTGGGGTGGGTAGCTTCTAAGAGTGACCCCTCAAAATAAATCACCACTGACTAACCGCCATACTCCTACCTACTTCATATCCTAAGATGCTTCTGAAAGTACTAGTCGAGACCCCTCATTTGATATATTTACTGAAAAACGCCTCTTTTATACCCCTGTACACTTGCAGTATGACGACATTTTCTCGATTTTCTTCGAGAAGTTAGTAAGTGTTCACTGTTAAAAAGCTTTGAGCAGCATTAATTAATACATATTGCGAGGTACTTGAAAACATTTTTCTTAAGGTAATAAATGGCGATCTACAGCTGTTTTCCAAGAATGCTTTTTTGGAAATGGTTTGCGGTGGACACGATAACTCGATAATGTTCAGCCAAAACCAAAATTTTAAAAAATGTTCCTTAGTATAACTTATTATCTGATCACTAGATGAAGGATTTGTCCAAATACGAACTATTAAAAAAAATAGCGGCGATTTTAACAAAATTTTTGCTTTTTAGATGTAAAGATTTCGATCTTTTACTTAACAAATTAGAAGTGCTTAGTTCAGCTAGCAGCTATTATATAATAAATAAGTGGTAAATATTTCGCGTTGATTGGACAAAAAGCATTTTGAAAAACAAAACCGTATGAAATTCGGTTCAATGTCTGTCTGTCTGTCTGTCCGTCTGTCTTTTTTTTTATGGATGGAGGTGGAAATCTTGCAGACATTGCCGCGCCAGGTAGCAGCAGCGTTTGGGATTCCCACCCACTAAAACCACCCCCACTTTTTCTTTTTTCCTTTCACCGCGGGACCGCCGCAAAGCATCACTTCGTGGGGTGGACTGCGCTTTAAGAGGCCATGCCTTCCGTTCTTCGCGTCCTCCTTGCGCCCTCCGCTCTTGCAAGTCCCTCTTGTATTCTTTTGATTGCGGAGTTCAGCGCACACCAGTTTCCCTCCGACTTCAACATTTCCCCGACGATGTTCTGTCGGCTTATGTTGCTTTTCAGGGAGTCTTGCAGGCTCCTCCTTTCTGGACAGTGGAACATAACATGCTCCGGTTCCTCAGGTGTGCAACCACATTCAGGACACAAGAGAGAATCATCCAGCCTGAATTGGTGCAGGTACTTCCTGTAACCACCATGTCCTGACAGGAATTGCGTCGGATGGTAGTTAATCTCGCCGTGTCGTCGCTGGATCCACTCCTCAATACGGGGAATCAAGGTGTGGGTCCAGCGACCCTTCTCCGAGTCGTCCCACCATTTCTGCCACTTCTCGAGCGACTCTCGCCTTGCCGCCTTTCGGTATTCTGCATCCTTTTCAGGAGGATTCATTTTCCTTGTCTCGTACAGGCAGCGTGTCTCACTTGCCAGAATGTCTATCGGGATCATTCCCGCAATAACACACGCTACCTCGGCTGATATTGTTCCCTTAGCGCCTCTAAGCGGCAAGTCATATTCACCCTCCTACGATTACTCTCACACGGTAGTGCTTCCTCCCAAACTGGTGCTGCGTATAATAGTGTGGAGCGAACCACTCCGGCCACAAGTAATCTGCGACTGTGTCTTGGGCCTCCAATGTTAGGCATCATCCGCGCTAATGATACGCTGGTATTTGCCGCTTTCTCACAGGCATAGTCCAGATGTCCCTTGAAATTGATTTTAACGTCAAACATCACTCTTAGGTATTTGATAACCGGTTTCGAAGTGATGACGTGACCACCAACAAGAATATTAACCGTATTCCTCTTCCTACGATTGGTAATCAAGACCACCTCCGTCTTTTGTTCCGCAAGGTCAAGCTGAACCATCTCCAGCCATGCTTTTATGGCGCTAATCGTTTCGTTAGCGTACATTTCCACGTCTTCAGGTTGTTTCGCGACGACAACCACAGCTAGATCATCTGCGAAACCGATTATCGTGGCCTCCTTTGGCACGGGAAGGACAAGGACTGCTTGGATCCCTCATCCGTGTCGTATCAAAGTGTCCTCTCCGAAAGATAACTGTTGAGGAGCTTATTCAAATAACTAGGGACACCCGTTTTAGCCAGTGAGCTTTTTATTCACTCCCCGCTTGCGGAATTGAACGCATTTTTTATGTCCAACGTCCGTCTGTTTGTCTGTCTGTCTGTCGCAGGCACTTTTCTCAGAAACAGCTATACCGATCGACACGAAATTTGGTGAGAGGACCTGTGGACCCCCAGACATGCAATGATTAATATCCTTCTACGTTGAGATTTAGAGGGGTCCCCATACATGTAAAAGGGAGGTATAACATTTTTTTTCAAATGTAATGTATCAAATGAAAGGTCTCGATTAGTACTTTTCGAAGCCAGTCTTAGTTTTGACATTTGTTGGAAAGGCGGGGAGTGGAAGGGGTGGAAAGTGATGATTTCTTTAACGAACCCATTCTCAGAAACTACGCAACAGAAAAATCTGAAAAAAAAATTAAGCTGCATCTATATGGCGCCCAGGCCTCAAAATACTCTCCATACCGACCTCCGGGGGTGATTTTAGTGGGTAAAAATCCCACACTCTGGCGTGCCAAGAGTCCAGTGCCAGAGTCTTTTGAAGATTTCCACCTCCTCAAAAAAAAGACAGACAGACAGACGGACAGACATTGAACCGATTTTAATAAGGTTTTGTTTTGCAAACAAAACCGTAAAAACAAGATTCTGAGATAATCGCATTTAAAGTTTCAAGTATGTGCGTGGCCTTGAAATGTGTTACCGCACTTAATTTGAGACCCTAATAGTACACTACAAAATTTAAGACCCTATTAGAGGCAATGTAGTCATCATTGCGCTCGCCCGAAATTATTACCCTGATTTGATGCAAGTACTCATTCACAGCTAAGTCGACTGGTATCGGACAGCCAGTCACGATAACAGATTCCTCTGCCACCAGTAAAATTCGAACCGCGACCTTCCGCTACAATAACCCAGCGCTCTAACGACATGAGTCATCCGGACACTTCAGTGGAAAGCCTGCACTTATTCTCTACGGTGCCTTTTACCGAAAAGATGAGTACAGCAACTTCCACAATGAAAGGACTAGAACCCTTTTTGAGAAAATGTTGCTGACTTCCAAATAAGGTGCAAGCTTGGGCGGAGTTCAGAAGAACATCGGATCTCGACCAATTCTTCTACGGACTTGAAACTGTCGCGTTACAAATATGAATTCGAATCAAACACCGGATCCTCAGCTCATGTTCTTGACGACCTTGTTCTTAATGAAAGATTATCTATTAAAAACATTTCATTTATTTATTGATTGTTAATTAAATCTCCTCATGTTATATTTCTATTTAGTTTTATAAAATTAAAATGTCGTGTAGAGGTTTCCGAATAATGCAAAACAATTATATAACTTTTCACAAACTCTGTTTCTTAAAGACTGACATTAAACTAAATTCATTTTACAAATTTCATTATTTTTTTACATCACGGCCTGCTTTGCCACGGAGAACACCTATAGTGGCCACAGTCAATCAAGTTAACAACATTCGAAATAAATTTCGAATGTTGTTAACCCCGCTGCACCACACCTTGACTGCGGCCGGCCTGTCGGTGGCACTGCTGCCTAATTCTTCCACAAAGTTGTGAACCTGGGAAGACTCCCAGTCGACGACAGCGAAAGGTACTGCAAAAAAAGGCGGAACCTCCTAAGGAATGGGAACATTGGCGTTGCTGTGGTACCAAGTGTAACAAAATTCAAAGACTCCCCCGATAGCCCCGGTTGGATTCATGCTGGACCCAGCAGACTCTCCGCATAGTGGTGCTTTTTATGTTAAATTACAGTTATGTCTCATAAAACTTAGTAAAATTAACTTGCTGCATGCCCCAACCAATGATCTCTTTGGGGAGTCAACAAGGTATGCATCACGCATTCACTACTACTATAATACATATGTTAAGGGGAAATGCTGATAGTGCGCGCCGGCTGCGCCAAAATGTTAATGTTATGTTCAGCCACTATGCACCTTGAGAAATCTTTCCCAAAGTGCAGCAATACATTTCAGATTTTACTAGCTTTTCTAGCTTATATACATACTTGGACGAGTAGCCCCCAGTCCCCTCTGGTTCTACTCCATATGTTTTGGGAAGAACCTCGTGGATTATAGAACCCCCGGCTGATAAGCACAAGAGGTCCGTTGGACAAAAGCGCATCAACTACCGTCGGTTCAGAGCCAACTGGAATTGCTTCGCCTTCCCGAATATAGAGTCTCCGGCATGAAGCCAGCAGAACTCTATCCTAAAGATAGTCAGGGTTGAAACTAGGGTAGATGCTTTTCCTTTCCCCGACTCGAGTTATATTTTAATTTTGTGTTTGCTAGAATCGGCAAAAATCCCAAATTGCCGAATCAGCAATCGAGTACTAGTGCGTGGTTCAGACATCAATCTTCCGTAGCAATAAAAATAACGGAATTCATCAACATGCATGAAGTGCATAAAAGTGTATAGATAAAAAGGCAGCGATTACTTGAAGCACATGACGAGAACTGGTGAGCGAGTGTTAGGTGAGCGTGCGAGTACCTCTCGCTCTCTCTGCCAATTTAAAGAATTTGAATCCAAGTTTTACTTACGTAAGTAAAATGCCACCAGATGGAACACTTTAATGACTTTTGAGGGTTGCACAGTTCACACACAGAAATATATCAAAACAATAGAAGATTCCCATACCGGGAATCGAACCCGGGCCTCCTGGGTGAAAGCCAGGTATCCTAGCCACTAGACCATATGGGACATGCGATACAACTACTTCCACACATATACGTATATTCTAACTGAATATATTTTAGATTTAAAATTCAACTTCATCTGAATCTCGTCTAAAAATAACTGAAAACTTAAAATACAGTACTTCTCGGAAGTTTCTAACTATCGTAAAATATTCCATGGCGCCATCTTTACTTAATTTTAGACTAACTGCGGATAATCAAGCTCAAACGTACACCTAATGAATCAAATACAATTGATTTGAGAATTAAATCTATGTTGAATTTTATTTATACCAGAACTTTTCTCTTACCTTGCTTACGAATTTCGAGAGTTATTTATAGCTCTGTGATTGAAAAAATGTGATTGGAAAAAATGCTTTTGCTTTTCGTACCTTTTCCGTTCATCAATTAAGATTATAACGTTGAAAATGTTCTATAAATGCCAAGTGTGAATGCATGCTTCAAACAGGCGTTTCACAGTGAAATGAAACACGAAATTTCAGGGAACAATTTTAGAAATAAATTCAGCCAAGAATTTCCACACTTTGATTTTTTGTAAACTTCGCGGGAATACTCAAAAACAAATCCTTCGGCTCATTTGAAAATATTGATATAAGTTTTTCGGGATCGTTAATTAAGTAACCATAGGTAGGCTGACGACCATGAAAATCCAAAATTTGACTTGAAACTAGAAAGATAGTGTAATTTGCGCCGAAATGGAAGCATTTGGGCTTCCGAAGCTTCGGAAACAAAAAACTTATAAAATTTGTATAGATGATTCCCAAGAAAGTTTGAATAAATAATTTACAAAAAGAAATATAAATAAAGGAATATAAATAAATATAGATAAAGCAAGACTATTAACACTACAGTAAACGAATCTATACAAAATCTAGACTTTAGAAAGGTATATGGACAGAAAAGGAAAGTAGTTAAGTTTGATGTAGATTAGGAGATAACAAAATTGATGTTATTTGTTTTTCGAGATCATCAGGGAAAAGCGAATGTAAGATTTTTTTCATCAGATATAGTCATGTGGGTTATCAAATAAAAAGTCTCGACTAGTACTTTCCGAAAGTGATATTGGTTTTGACATGCTTTGCAAAGGGATAGAGACCGGGAGTCCAAAAGGTTCAGTTATTTCAAGGCCCTGTTCTCAGAAACTATCCAACCCAAATATCTGAAAAAAATTGTGGCTCACGCGCAGGATATCTAAGCTTCAAAACACTCTCCAAACCGATACCTGTTTAAATAAAGTTAATAATAGTATATTATCATATTCACTATATTTTTCTGAAATTTACTGGGAACACTCCTTAGGATTATCTTATCGTCAGGATTTGCAATAACAAAGGCTATACAATAGAGCACGATACTACTAGTGGAAATCACACTATCACTACCAGAGTTATAATAGGTCAAAGTTCTGACTTTGAATAAAATCATTGCATTCTAAGACTATGAATGTCAGCATCATACTCAAGTGAATGATCTGACAATATACATGCATAAGCATTACGAACTAGGTACAAATGGGACGAACGTCCACTCAAATATGTTAATACAAGCTACACAAAACCTATCTGACTGAAGCGTTTAACTTCCGGTTTTCGGACATGGTATGTATGGAACGCACGGCTCAAACACTTAGATCGCAGAGCTGTCGCAGCGGTAAGTCATGGTTCAAATCTCACTGTTGGCAGAGAGATTTGTTATCGTGGCTGGATGTCGGATACCAATCGACTCAGCTATGAATGAGTACCTGAGTCAAATCAAGGTAAAATTCTCGGGCGAGCGCAATGCTGGTGGTCAAAGGGCAGTATAGATCCCAGGGCGAAACGTGAACTGAACCAACACCAACAGCTCTACTACCAAACCCTATCTCCACCTCCACGTGGTGACCGCTGGGAACTCTTTCTTAACGAAAAGCTGCAGACGGAGAAGGATGAAAGGGAGTCTATCGCGCCTAAAAACTGGACAAATTGTACCAACTGGTCCTCCAGGTTGGGGGTTGGCTAGGGCTGACAACCCTACCCGGAAAACAACTTGTTACGAAGTCACAACAGGAGCCTCGGACTGGACGGATTACACAGTGACGAACCCGGCAACGACAAAGGAATAACGATTTCCGTATTTTCTCATGGAAGGTGCGCTCCCTGTACAGAGATGAAACTGCTGATCAGCTATCCGATACCCTGTTCCAATATAGGGCTGACATAACAACGTTACACGAGATTCGTATTAGTCGCCAGAAGCCGATGGAATTACAGCCGAATTGGTTAAATTTGGAGGCGACCAATTACACCAAGCGGCTCATCAACTTATGCTCAGAGTGTGGGAGAGCGTATTAATGCCAGGTCCATATCAAAGAGGCTTCACTCCAGGCAAATCAACAACAGATCAGATCTCCACAAGCGATCGAAAAACTATTGGAATATGGCCATGAGTTGCACCATCTCTTCATCGACTTTAAAGCCGCCTCTGATAGCATAACCAGGGTAAAACTGTACACGGCTATGAGAGAATTGGCTATCCCGACGAAATTGATAAAACTTACTAGGCTGACCCTGACCAATGTGCGAGGCCAGATAAAGGCAGGAAGATCACTCTCAAGACTATTCGACATCAACAACGGTCTACGATAAAGCGATGCTCTCTTTAACCTGGTCCTCGAGAAAGTGATCCGTGATGCTGAGGTAAATCCTCTTTAAGTCCACCCAACTACTGGCATATGCTGACGATATCAACATCATGGGAAGAACCACCCGAGACGTACAAACTGCCTTCATCCAGATCGAGCAGGCGGCGCGCGATCTTGGGCTGCACATCAATGAAGGCAAGACAAAATATATGGTGGCAACGTCAGCACCGAAGACGAATCAACCAACAACATCAAACCGCACTGGCCAAACAGGAAGAATAAGGATAGGAGAATACAACTTTGAGACCGTTGACAATTTCTCCTATCTAGGGTCGAAAATCACAACCGATAACAGCTACGACGATGAAATTCGTGCACGGTTGTTGTCATCCAACAGAGCTTATTTCAGCTTGCAGAAACTGTTCCGCTAGAAACGTCTCACCATAGGGTCAAAGCTCTTACTGTACAAGACAATGATTTTACCAGTCCTTATGTATTCCTCGGAAACTTGGGTTCTTAGCAAGAAAAATTGCGAACTCTTGGCCGCGTTCTAGAGAAGAATCGTCCGAAGAATTTTTGGGCCCCTACATGAGGATGGACGATTCCGTAGCCTACACAATGACGAAATCTATGAGCGGTACCATGACCGTCCGGTTGTGGATAAAATCCGGCTCAATAGGTTACGGTGGGCGGGTCACTTAATCCGTATGGATGAAGATGATCCAGCCCGGAAAGTCTATAAGGGCAATATCTATGGTAGAAAAGAGACGATTCAGACCCTGCCTGAGATGGAACGATGGCGTAGATCAGGACGCCAGACAGCTTTTAGGGAAATCAAATTGGTGGACCTCTGCGCAAAACCAGGATGTCTGGAGTTCCTTATTAAGGCAGGCCTATACCGGATACCGGTTGTTGCGCCTTTGATGATGATGATGGAATATCTGGAATCAAGTTGTCTTGAACTTTTAATAGGCTGTGATGTGAACGCTTTACATATTTGTTGCGGGAATATCAAATGTCCTTCTTCAGAAGAGAAGCTGTTTGATTTCATCACTTCAGGCCCTTTTGTTTGTGGAGTCAAAAACAGGGAAAGTAATTGACATAACAATCTGCACTTCAAAGTTATTTGAGTTAATTGGAGACTGACAGCTGCATGTCGCAATCTCATTGTCACACCGTCGATACTAAAAGTTCAATCTAACTATTACAAAACAAGAGACTGTAATACAAAGCAGGAATCCAAGAAAAACACATAGGACGAAGTTAAATGAACCTTTTGGAAATATTGTGTAGCTCCACAGGCGACTAAGGACTCGTTTGGCGATAAGACATCAATTGGGAACTCTGAATCACACACTTGTAGAGTACTTTAAAGAGGCTTGGCATATTACCCAAGCAAACGCGGTGAAATAGTTCCATGGTGAAACCGAGAACTGGAAAAACTCAGAAAATCTATTTCTAGATCGTGCTTGTAAAAGTTGACTGAGAACTCACAACGTGAATAATATACGAGGTTCGTAAAACGTGAAGGAGAGCAGGTAACATAACAGAGAGGGATTTATGCAAACCTTTCAACACAAAAAGTGTCAAACGAGTTGAATCATTACAAGAGCAATGGTTACCAGTGAAAAAGCGAGAGTTGCTACACTATCTTTGAAGCACCTCAAAGCACCTGGTATGTATAGCATCTATCCAGAGATGCTAAAGAATAGTATACAGTACCAAAAGCGGCTTCTAAAAAAATAATTGTTTAGTTTATTTTGCTCTAGGCTACCTGCTCATCCTCTCGAAGAAGGCTAAGTTAGTCCTCATACCTGAGAAAGATAGCATCAGGTTTGCGAGAAGGTGCTAAAGTCGTACCCTCTCAATGAAAAACCAACATTCCCACTAGTGAGGAGTCTACTCTTCATTCCTTAATTTTAAAAATAGAGAAAGTAAATTTGGAAGGCTAGTATTCGACAAGGGTGTCCCTGCACTTTGAGAGTGATTTTGACTAGCGTGTATAATACTTTAATTAAGTGGATAAGTACTATGCTAACATAAAGGTTACTATATGCTAAGGTCAGTGGTTTTCGCTTCCTAGCAATAGAAGGACGAAAAGGCTGCCCCAAGGAGGTGTGCTAACCCCATTTCTGTGAAATATATTGCTCGAAGCACTGCCATGAGAACTGCAAAATCTGTCAATAATCACCCGAGTTTATGCGTCGAGATCTCGAAATAGTCTGTAGAAATATACAATGCGCCGTTGATTTCAATGAGTGAAATATGTGGGAATTATTCTAGATAAGAAGCTTCTTCGGAACAAATATGTAGAAGTAATGATGAAACGATCTCTCACAGGCGCACGTTTACCCCTACATGAGGACTGATTTAGGCCTCCAGGGAAACAATGGCTGTGAGGACCACAGAGCATTGGAGAAGATAGTGAGGTATTGAATCCAGATCTTGTAATACCTTCGGATCCCCATACATCTGTTTAGTAGGGAGATGTGAACCTCAAAAGTAGAGAAAACTGGGGCGAATTAGAAGAAAGTGTCCGAATGCCGATATACCGAAATCCACTGGAATGATGCCTCAAAAACAGAACAGGTTACTGGTGCAGGAGTCTACCTTTTAGATAAAAACATGAAGTGGGACTTTTACTAGGTGTATAACATATAATGGTCCTTTAGCCAGATCTATATACTGTCCTAAGGAGAAGCTACGATTGAAGGGTAGGCGCCTCACAATCTGCGGTGATAGTGAAGTTACACTGTGGGCGTTGAGCAATCCGTTGATCAAGTCCAAATCATTCAGAAAGGTAAAAATTGACTGAACTCTATTTCTTGAATAAATGCGGTGGAGGAAGAAGGAAATAAAATTTCGGATGCACCTTGATGATGTCGAATAGTCTTGCCAAGACCAGCACCTCCAATTCGAAAGTCAATTAGGAACGAGCTTCCCACAAGGACAGGTAGCAGGATCTAGATGCTCCTAACATACCAGACTTTACCTGTCAGAATCAAACAAATATACTGCAAAATTTACCTTGTCGAAAATCAGAGCCGCTTGTAGAAGTATTGTAGATATTCTGACTGGCCATAATTTGTTAGCTGGGCATATGCTAACAATATTGCCATCTCAGATCCTTTTGGTAGTTGCAAGTTAATTTAAAGACAAATTCAGTTTGTCGCCTTGGGGAGCCACGCTCGGTTAATGCGACACAATTCCATACATAATTTAGCAGCTTCACAATGACAATGGCGGAGAAACTTTTAAAATTCTATGATACTTTGGCATATGATTTAATGACAACATATATGGCGACCGATGCCAATATTCGCCTCACTTACCAATTTCATAACGCTCTAATTTCCTAGCACTTAGTGAAACGGTGGTTATTATGAACAGTATTCAACATCATCATCAACGGCGCAACAACCGATATCCGGTCTAGGTCTGCATTAATAAGGAACTCCAGACTCTCCGGTTTTGCGCCGAGGTCCACCAATTCGATATCCCTAAAACCTGTCTGGCGTCCTGACTTACGTCATCCCTCCACCCCAGGCAGGGTCTGCCTCGTCTTCTTTTCCTACCATAGATATTGCCGTTATAGACTTTCCGGGCTGGATCATCCTCATCCATACGGATTAAATGACCCGCCCACTGCAACCTGTTGAGCCGGATTTTTGTTTGCTTTTGTAAACTGAAATAGACTTCGTTGGCTGCGAACAACCGTGCGCGGATTTCATCGTCATAGCTATTATCGGTTGTGATTTTCGACCCTAGATAGGAGAAATTTTCAATAGTGTCAAAGTTGTAGTCTCCTATCTTCATTGTATTCGTTTGCGATTCGATGTTGTTCGTTCGTTTGGCTTTGGCGCTGACGTTGCCACCATGTACTTCGTCTTGCCTTCATTAATCTGCAGCCCAAGATCTTGCGCCGCCTGCTCGATCTGGCTGAAGGTAGACTGTACAGGTCGGGTTGTTCATCACGTGATGTCGATATCGTCAGCATACGCCAGTAGTTGGGTAAACTTGAAGAGGATGGTGCCTCTCGCATTTAAAGCAGCACCGCGAATCACTTTCTCCAGGGCCAGGTTGAAGAGGACGCATGATAGAGCATCCCCTTGTCGTAGACCGTTTTTGATGTTGAATGGTCTCGAGAGTGATCCTGCTGCTTTTATCTGGCCTCGCATATTGGTTAGGGTCAGCCTAGTCAGTCTTATCAATTTCGTTGGGATACTGAATTCTCCCATGGCCGTGTACAGTCTTATCCGGGGTATGCTGTCATAGGCGAGCAGTATTAACAGCTGTAAATTGCTAATTAGGAAGTATATTATACGATTCTCCGCACAGTTTATGTTAATTTCACAGGTTCTAGAAATGGGTAAAAATGTTGACCTGGAATACTATTCCCGATTGAATTCTAAAATATCCGGTAAAAGACCGGCAGAGTAACTCAAAACTGATGTTAATTATACGGTGATCAACGTGCTGGTTTTAGATGATTGTCCATTTTCGGTAACGCGACATTTGTAGAGCCTTCCAAGCCTACCCCGCACTGCCACCATCACGTTTGGACTCAAACCGTCTCTAAGAAAGGTTGCACAATTTCAGAAATTTGTTCAAAATAAATTCAGAGTTTAGATGGTAAAAAACTGTCCGAAGTCGAAGCAAAAAGCCTCGGTATGAAATAAAGCAATTCGAGGAAACAAACCTTTTCCACTAATTGGTTTCCTTCATAAATTCAATATTTAAACTTATGCTTTATCAATGATACGCCACACAGACACACATTTAGCAAAATCGCATGAATGAATATTTATTTGCAGAAAGCTTGCAATTATGGGTTCACTTGTCATGTTAATGATGATCCTTCGCGATGTAATACATATGTAACTCAGCAGAGTATGCCAAACTACCATGAATGTTTAACTTGGACAGTGGACACCGACTGTTCTCCTTGAGAAGCTTGTATGGATCTGAAAAGACCAAAACCGCATGCACTTGCCCTGAAAGTGTCACTACCCCCGTAGTAACCCAGAAAAGATCCATCACCCACAACTCACCTGCGAAATCCATTTAAACGCAATTCAGTGAAAAACAAAGTTCAACTCCAGAAATGATCACCGTAATCAAAACTAAAAAAATAATGATCGTATCACCGGGGAACTTAATCCCATGTAGATACGACGAAATTTCTAACGAAATGATCAAAAAAATCCTTTTCAATGCTATTAAGGTCTCCAACCCGATGGCATTTATTGGTTACTTCCCAAACAAATGGGGAACATCAGTTCTAATCACGGTCACAAAACCAGAAAAAGGTCCCCCTATTTCTTTAAATTGGATCAATACTCTGCAAAGTGATAATGTCAGATATCTTGGTTTCCACCTCGATCGACGTATTGCTAGATACTTGTTTACTTGCTACTCACCGGAAATTGTAACTTATCCCTACTTTTGTGTAAGTCATTAGTTAAACTTTTCTGGACCAAGGTAATTCAGTTATGGAGCGCGAAGAAAATTTCTAGCAACAAACTACTCCAGAAAATGCAGTCGAAGCTCCTTCGAATAGTAGTAAATGCAGCTTGGTTCATCAAAAATATTAGTTCCTAGCAGCATGAAGAGAATGATTAGGCTGGGTTATGTGTCAATGAAAGAGCAGGTAACACTGAAGCGATACTTTTGATGCTTTGGCTTCGGTCGCATTACGAAGGCATGCACTAGTCCGGAGGGGAGCGGAGGGGAAGGCCACATCAGCAAGGACTGTGCAGTTAACGTATATGGTTTACTGAGCAAAGAGAAAGAGGGTGTGGATCAGGCATCAGTAGGTGCAAGCATACAGGTGAGCAATCGCAGATGAAGTTATTACAAATCAACCTCAACCACTGCCAGGCGCACGAGACCTACTCACGCAAACCATCCGCGAAAGAAAAATCGAGGTAGCCATAATTATCAAGGTGGTAGTATTTGGGCCAAAGAACAAACGGGCCAAGCAACACTATGGACTTCCACAGAGCCAGCCTCCCTGTAAATAATGGGGGATCCAAAGGAAGGCTCAATCAGAGCGAAGGTGAAAGGGGTCCACATCTGTTGCTGTTATGCTCCACCCGGGTCTACGCTCGCCGAATATGAGCAGATGCTGAGCGCCCTGGATTTGGATGCAATCGAATGTCGGCTCATAATCACAGCAAATGATTTTAATGCGTGGGCTCTTGAATGGGGCAGTCGGGCAACAAATGTTAGAAGACATGTTCTTCTCGAAGCATTCACGGAACTTGGCTTGGTACTCACAAAGGTCGGGACATCATTGACTTCCAGCAGAAAGGATTTGGCGTCTATAATAGGCCTGATATACATGAGCGCCACTTTAGCCAGTAGTATCGTTTGATATGTCAGTGGAGACTGAACTCACGGTGATCACCAGACAATCTGCATGCAAATCAAGGGTGAATCAGCTCGAAAAAGAGCTGTTGCAGAACGCTGGGTGTTTTACTCTGCTGAACGGCGAAAGCTTTTAAAGGGGACACGCCTTCCGCGGCAGTCAATCCTTCTGTTTTCTCCCTACGAAAACAGCGCAAAACAAACAGTTGCCCAGCCCAACGAGTGCATAATATCTCCAGTGACTGGAGGAGCTGCGGAAAATATCTGCTAGGATCGGTGACAATAACGCCCCAAGTTGAGAGAGAGCTTTGAAGCTAGGCCCTACCTTCTCGTTATCACCTTTCAGCCGTGCCTAAAAAAAGAATATTCTCTGCTCAATGGAAAAAGTAAAAGTTGGTGTTGCTTCCCAAACCGAATAAGCCACCTGGACAGCCAGCATCATATCGCCTGTTGGACCCAATAGGAAAGATTAAGAATAGAGTCATCTACAAAAGATTCCTACCCATCGCCGAAAGCAGCAATGGCTTGTCCAAGCGCCAGTATGGTTCTCGGCATGCTCACTCTACGGTGGATGCAATAAGCATGGTCGTCAATCTGGTAAAAGGCGCACTGATTGAGAATCTGGGTAGGTGCTGCGCTGTATTGGGATTGGATGTATATAACGAATCTGATTAAAAATTACCACGAGAGGATTCTCTGGTATGGGAAGCATGAAGGTCCCAAAGAATGTATTGTCACAGCGGAGAGTACCACAAGGCGCAGTGCTGGGTCCTCTGTTGTGGAATATCATGTGTAATAAGGTGCTTGCTTTTTCCATCCCCAAAAAGGACTACAATTATCGGCTTTGCTGATGATCTAGTTTTGGTTGTTACAGCAAAGCACTCAGAGATGTGGAGGTTCCCATGAAAGTGGTAAGGTCCTGGCTAGAAAGAGCCGGGCAGACCTTCGTGGACGAGAAAAGCGGTCTTAATAACAAGCCGTAAAAGCCTTCCTCGATTGCGGCACGAGATTTTTTTTAATTTAACATCTTTTCGCATCATAAATTAAGTGTTTACTTTTTCCTTAAGCCAGGACTCCAAACCGATTCTGGTGTTTTCAGCAGACCATAACCTTACCACATGCGAACTTAATGTTTGTGACGCGAAGTGCACTAACGTGTCAAGAGAACTGGTCCCATTTTGTCGAGCTTAACTGGCATAGAGGCATGCATGCAAACGTGCGTCAATATCAAGCAGATCTGAACGGACACTTTCCACCACTAACCTTCTGGTTTGAGCTAGCTCTATCCGAATGACTGATAGTGGTGAGAACCGATGGTCACCCCGACTGAATCAACGTTAACACATAACACTTCATTACGCTACCGATCAATTAATGATGGGTCAAAAAGATACCAAGATGTTTGATCGCCTTGTTCAGCAGATCGGCACAATTTTGCTGTTGACTTCTAATTCAAGGTAAATTTCAACACACGCTCTTTCATGTTAACTATTTTTTTATGAGTTATAAATGTGACGAATAAGTTCATCCAACACTATAATTATATCAATGAATGTCCAAAATAGGCTGTTCCTACCTTTTAATTAGCAAAACATCAAACAAAAGTGAAGCTACGAACATCTCTACCGCATATAAAAGCTTCCTTATCATCAAGAGGTCTTCAAAACTATAGTGGTGACGGACGATGTATCAGCCAGTGCTCATAACCGGCGAAAAGCCTGTATTCCCTTGGCAATTAGTTTTTCTTAAAATATTCGCCCTATGGCCACTCTGCGACAACGTTTCGAAAATAATAGAATTTTTTCGCAACGTTTGGTCAATAATTATTATTCTGTCTTATTCGCTTACTGTTTACGGTGAACTCCTCTTCATTTTTGAAAATATTAACAATCTCACTTTATTTACTGAGTGTTTGTGTACTAATGTAATTGGATTCGCATGTCTTCTACGCCACATCTATGTTTGTGTTAAACTTCCGTCATTTAAACTGCTCCTGGAAAAATTCTATCGGGACATATACGTATCTAGGAAGTAAATGTTTTGACTTCCACAAGTATTATCAAATTGTGATTTGAGCTTTCTGTCAATTCAAGGGACAATCGTGAACCTAGTGGTGCTCAAAAGGCTTCTGAAGTAGATTATCGTTCTTGGTTCACTATACGCACGTCAACGTTTTTGTATATGATAACCTTGAACATATTTATCCTGTCACCTCCAGTGGCACTCATAACCAATGGATTCGATGAAAGACCAATTCCATATAAAATGAAGTTTCAATACAGCCTTAACGGCACAGCAGTTTACCTGATCACTTACGCTTATACTGTATTAACTGGTGCGGCCTGTGTTGGAACCACACTAGCTCAACAAACATTATTGGCGATGCTAGTATCGGCTTTGAGGGAGCGGTTCAATTCTCTGCATGATGAACTACAAAGTATCTTCTTGAAAACAGCGATAACTCTTGCCCAAAGATCTCATAAAACTTGCAATGAGCGCCATACACTTTTCAGAAAAAAACTATTAGAAGTCGTCGAGAAGCAATGTTCACTGATGAGGTAACATAACTAAATTATATTCTTTATAAACATCATTTTCATTATATTACTTCCAACTGATATTTTTTACTTCTGACGGACCATGTCCGAAAGTTCTCTTTTTAGTCAGCCCACTTCCTAACACATCTGATTCAACTTTCGCTAACCTTAGGGACCGGCTCAATTTATTTTCAGATTTGCAGATAGTCTGCGTGATCTTATGGATACGCTATGCTTCATTGTACTTAGCTCCAACTCATTACTTCTTTGTGTTACATCATTCCAAATTGCAACGGTAAAAATTAAAACAAGACCCGCTTCCAAAATACAGAGTTTCTCGTTTTCCACAGCTAAACTTCAATTTGTCCTCCTCCCGCTATTTATTCTGGTTGGGTGGATGTCTTCTGGACGTATATATTTTCGCTGATATGGGCGAGAAGCTTATTGAGTCGGTAGAAACTTGCAAACTCACTGAGTACCTACTTTGTCATAACATCATTAATTTCTTACTATTTGTAGAGTCAACAACTGGCAGAAGGATTCTACCTATGCAATTGGCAGCATATAATGGAATATGGCACACGAAATAAGAATGTTCAACTTTTTCGTGAAATTCGATTCTGCATAGCAAGATCTCAAAAACCAAACCGCATCACTGCACTTAAGTACGTTGTATTATCACGAAGGACATTTTTGACGGTACGTATTTCTCGCTACAGCCTTTTGCATAAATTACTTTCTCAAACCAAATATCCATTCAAAAAGGAAGACTTCCCTCCATTCGGCTTATTTTGTTAAAGAGCGCTGCTACTAAAGTGCCGGCTACTTACTGCAAACCAAACTTTGGTCATGTTCGATCCAACTTGTGAAAAAAAGGTTTGATACCATTATTTCCTTAGGATTCTATCACATTTGGTATACCTGTTACCAATAAACTTCTGTGCACGCTAAAGTCTAGTACGAACTCCCTCATAACATTTTGTGATCCCGCCCAAAAATGAAATAAGACCATTGCCAATAGGCAAGTTCGGAACACATCTGTTCCTGTTCTGCAAAATCAATGGCGCAACAATCCAATTTGAACCTATCCCTTGAAGCTCGGTCAGCTCTTTTCAAATCTGGCAGAGTTCGTAGCGCTGACCTGTTTTTAACCTGCCTTCGAAAAACGCCCAAATAAAGTAACTTAATAGAAACATGTCGGCAACACAATCGATGCTAGATTTTTTTGGAAGTTGAAAAAATATATTGTAGTTTGTATAATATATATTCCTTCAAGTATTCATGCAGACATATTACTACATGGTTGATAGCATAAATGGAATAAGTACTTTAGATACAATACATCAAATATACCAAGTGCGTTCCAATATTACAATAATATCGTATCATATCTCCAAAAGTAATATAACACTCTTATAAACATCCGCGGGTATCGTAGACACCCTAGTTTCCATAACTAATCAAGTTCAATAAACTTACATGCAAGATGAGCATTCCCTATCTTTTGTTTTGAGAGATACACACTGTTAAATACGAGTAATTATATGCACAACATAAAAATTCTCTGAGTGTAATTATGCGGTGTTTCCTTAATTATCTGAAATAATAAAAACTTGTTTTTTCTTTTTCGTTGGTGGGGATATTTATTCTTGCAAATACCGATATTTCGGGAACCACCCTTCATCAGTGCTAACAAGTCTCTTTCTTCTTTAACAAAAAAAACTGTATTTTACTTTCATTTCACTTCGTAGAATTATGATGATTTTAATGTGTTCTACCAATACCAACACAAAATTGGGGAAACTGGAAGCTGGACGCTTCAAGTATGAAAGGTTTTGTGTATTTCTTTTATAAAAATATCTCCCCCCTTACACGTAATGTATCTGCATACATTATTTCAGAATATCCACGTTTGGAGGCTACTGCAATTTAAAGTCTTAGAATTTGCAGTGAAGCGACAACTTTCACCTATCATAAGTTTGTTAGTAATAGTGAGATTTCCACCAAACTTGGTAGGATCATGTTCCATGAGGGGGTTCTGCAGTCAATTGTTAAAAATTATAGTAATATACTATTATTAACTTAAAATTTGAACAGACATCAGTACGAAAGGTATTCTGGAGTAAGGCACCATGAAGTGGCAGCTTCCTGATCAACATCAAATTCTTCGGGTGGGCTCTGACAATGGCCCCGTGAAAGAATTGACCCTTTTCCAGCCCCGCCCTTCCCCCATGTGAGTTAAATGTATTTTTGTTTTACTGAGGACAGTACAAAGTATGTTGCCTTAAACCCTCCTCCTTTACCTGGTCTTGGGACCAGCATACTAAGCTAATAGCATGGCGGAGTTAATTACTGCACATCTCCTACCTCCATTCATATGGAAATCCTGGGAATCCGAAGGAGGGTATAATCGTTAAGATACTAAAAACAGGGCAATTGGTGGGATATCTGCATGCTCCCTGCCGTCGCAAATATAAAAACTAAAATAATCGTAAAACGCGTCAAGAAACATCTTGAAAGCTTGAGCATCAGCCCAGATCTTCGCTTGACCTACTCTTCATTGATTTCAAGGCATCAACATGGAGTGCCACACGCAGGACGAACAAACCGGGGAAACTGGTAGCTCTTATCGGAGCGACATATGATAACGTTAAATGGTAGTGTTGCATCTCAGAGGAATTTGGGATCCAAATCAGTGTCCGGAGTTCAATGGACCACAACATCTTTGTTCAATAATTTTAACTACGCTCTCACCCGAATGAAAATAAACACCAACGAAACCTAGGTTCTCAGTCTAACGAATCATCGCACTCTCCCTATTTGGTGCAGGCATTTTAATTTATAAAAAAATCGATAAGCAGAGCAGTGGAATGAGCATTGAATTGTAAATGGGACTCCACTATGGAATAAAAAAGTTTATTTGTGAAAAGAGAGTAAGCTTTACAGAAGTAATAGTTTTCCGAATGCAAAAATTGTATTTTCCTCCCCCAAAATTTGGCTATTTAACCCATTTTTTCTCGAATTCGCCATGTTTTTGTTTGCATCATTTCAACGTAATTATGCAATAATTAGTTGAAATGTCAACTACAGAACCGAGAAAACACTGAATTTTTCACAGTAACAAAGGATATTTGCCACAGACAAATAGACATAATGGATACTTTTATGGATCAAAATTGAAAGATGATCATATTCTGAGTGTTTTCATTTACATTTTTTTATGAAAATGTTCGAAGTTTTTACTGAAATTACATTTGCTTTTGATAATATTTTACTTGACATGTTTGCAATAGCTATATTTATTTGAAAAGGACGTTAGGGTGTCCTTATGAACCATTTCTATCAAGAACCATCTTAGAAAGTGTTCAAGCCGATTTAATCGGGCGATCTTACAAGACATTGTATTGACCTATAAGGATCTATCCACAGTTCATGAAATTTTTGGTTAAGAAAGGATTTAATGGAAATTATGTAGTGGTGTGCTATCCTGTTAAAAATACATCCTCTTACCTATGTAAGTGGGACGTTCTTTTGCATAATTAATTAAAACTCGTATAAAAGGTGAATTCAAAATCTTAAACCGGCCGAAACGGGTTGCAATAACCAACAATTGACCATTTAGAGCGATGAATAACGATCATCGTAAGGAAATATCACAGCATCTAGAAATAATTGATACAAATAACCATACATCAATAGAATTCTCCAATCAACAATTTCAAGTAAATAACATGTTTCGAAACATCCTGAATAAAAAATAAATTAATAACATAAATAATACAACTCAGCAAATTAACCAAATCCTTGCCGAAATTCAATTAAACAGAAATCTGGATATAATCAACGACGAACTCCAAAAATAATAAGTAACATTAACTCATAAAGAAATTCGCACATTTAATATTATACAATTATTAAAGAAGAAACAAGACATAACAATTAACATTAAATGTAGAAACTTATCTTAAAAGTCTTAATATTATTTTATATATACCTTATATTTATCGTCCACATTACACCATACATACTTACATCACCATTATTATCACCTTATTCAATATTAGACAAGTAACTAAAACCCGAAGCCATAAATATAAATAAATAACATGTTAATTAATATTATGGTGGCGCCAAACATCTTAAAAACTTGAAAAATGCATTAGTATGGAAAAATGTTGACTATATCACAAAAATAAGAAATACAACTTCAATTAAGCAAATAGAGAAAGGATTACTAATTGTTGACAGCATTCAAACAACATTAAAAGAAAACTGTAATGAAAACAATACATATTATCAGGAAATATGCAATTATATTCGAAAAGTGTAACACTAAAATTTATAATCAAACAAGTACGACAAAAACATTCCAACGAAAATAGTTCCTTAAATCAATTGAAACTATCTCTAATTAGACTATAAAAGTAGACATGGATTAACTTCAATTCATCATCATCAACTTCACAATAATCGGTATCCGGGCTAGGCTTGATTTAATAAGGAACTCCAGACATCCCGGTTTTGCACGGAGGTCGACAAAGGCGATTTCCCTAAAAGCTGTCTGGCATCTTGACCGACGCCATCGCTTCATCTGTGGCTGGGGCTGTTTCGTATCCTTTTTCCACCGTAAATATTTCCCTTACAGACTTTCCGGGCTAGATCATCCTCACCCATACAGATTAGGCGTCCCGCACACCCCAACCTGTTGAGTTGGATTTTATCCACAACCAGACGGAGGTTGTATCACTCATAGATTTCATAGTTGCAAGGGCTGCGGAATCCTCCATCCTCATGTCCGCGGATTTCATTGTCATAACTGTTAACGGTTGTGGTTTTTGATCCTAAATAGAAGACATTTTTAAAGGTCTCAAAGTTGTATCCTCCTATATTTGTTGCGATTCGATGTTGTTGCTTCTTTAGTTTTTGGCGCTGACGTTGCGCCCATATACTTCGTCTTGCCTTCATTAACGTGCAGTCCAAGATCTCGCTCCGCCTGCTCGATATGAATGAAGGGAGACTGTACATCTCGGGATGTTCTTCCCATAATGTTAATATCGTCAACGTAGGCCAACAACTTCAATTATAAAACATTAAGTATATCTGAAAAATCGAAGAAATTAAATACACTCGCAGAAATAACATAATAAATAAACGCTGCGTGTGACCAGGCGCGTGTCATGCGTTGCCGATAATGACATGAATCACCGGATCAGCTACGTATATTCCAGGGTTATCATGTAATGCTTGACATATTTACGCCTGAACAACCCGCAGTCAACAAGCACCGCTGGATATTGTGTGGGATCCAAATGACCTGTCACTTTGGACGGTTCAGGCGATCGGTTATCGAGTGAAAAACTATTCGGCCTGCCGCGAAGGAGCAGGCAAACCGGTACGTGTGGGAAGCGAGGCACCCGGTCAACAGTCGGCCGTCAAGACGTCAATTGGATGTGTAACGCTATCGCTGGGAAAATTTTTTTTATAAATGCTCACACAAAAAATATCTCAAATTTGCGTGTTAATGCCTTTCACGGCCTGCTTACTTGTATAGTTTTTCCTGCTCAACAGGAGGCCGGATGGACTGTGGGCTGCTCAGGTTAGCAGGCCCGCCGGATTGTGAATGACTGCCTTAAGGACGCCACCCACGTTCAGATCAGCCTATCAATTACTCCGAAAGAGCCCGCAGTGCCCCAGATCGCCAGTTGAACGGAAAACACCATCCACGTGCCGGTAAGTTAAGCGGCATCATTAGTTCAAAACAAGACGTGGAAGGCATTGAGACAGAAATTTGAGATATTCTTGTGTGTGAACATTTATGTTTACCAGCGATTAAGATACCCATAAAATTCTCGCTTACAGTCTTAACAATTATGAAATTCTCGCTTACTGCCTAAACAATCTGTTTGCGACGACCGTCGACATAGCGCCTTAAAACACACACGAACCAGTTTTCCCCATCTCCCTTCGTTTGGCCGGTTGGCCGAATCGTTTTTAATTCCATCACCCGCTACCTCAACAGTCCAAACTGATAGGGCAAACCCGTCCAAATACGTTCGGGCCGCCGGTCAACTGCGGACTGTTCAGGTCGAACTGATCGTAGATGGCGAGCTTCAATCAGAACGTTCCAGTTGTATTTGCTTTCTTATATCTATTAATCCATGGTAAGTAAGTAGGTAGGTATCAGTGGCCGCTCCGAGAACCCAACTAGCGCTGTGGTGTGCCCAATCGATGCCATAAACTTCTAAGAGCGTGACTGCTGTTATGGGAGCAAGGAGGCGAACTCCAACCGGCTCAGACCTTTAAAGCCAGCCCGTAGCATTCACGAAGGAAAGCAACCGCCGAAGAACTACCGAGAGCAGAGCCCCGCCCAGCCAATCCGTCACTTTGCTCATCCCCCTCTATGATCCTATGACCAGAAAAACACAGGAGAGTGACCTGCGTACCGCCCTAACTGTTCAGCGTTTTTCCGCACTGCTCCACCAGCCTGGAAGATGTCATTGCTGAATAAAAGGCCTTAATAGGGTTTTGTGTAAAACAAAACCTTATTCAAATCAATTCACTCTGTCTGTCTGCAACACGCACTTTTCTCCAAAACGTCTAAACCGATCCGAACGAAATTTGGTGTACAAATGGGACGCATACAGCGAGTGGCATAAATTTAGGTCGAGTTTAAAGGGGGCTCCCCATACATGAAAAGGAGGGATTCAAAAATTTTTTTCACCGGATATAGTCGTGTAAGGTATCAAATGAGAGGCCTCGATTGGTACTGTAACTGTAACTGATATTAGTTTAGTCGTAAATTGCAAAGTGTGCGAGTGAGGAGTCAAAATGTACGCACCTAAAGTGAGACAGGACTCATTTTCGGAAACTACTCAACCTAAAAGTCCGAAAAAAAAATCAGCGTGGTGCGCTTAGATGAAATCTAGGCCTCAGAATATGTCCCATTTCGATATCTATTCAAATAAACTTACTAATAGTAGTATTGTAGTATTGATGAGCTACTGAACAACCAGAACATCGGCGAGTTGGAGGTCCCGCCAACTGAAGACGACGGACAAATACTGCCACCACCAAGTTTAGGAGAAACAGTCCGTGCAATTCATCGGCTAAAAAATCATAAGTCGCCAGGAGCCGATGGAATTACAGCCGAATTGGTTAAATCTGGAGGCGACCAGTTACACCAAGTGATTCATCAACTTATGCTCAAGGTATGGGACAGCGAATCAATGCCTAACGATTGGCAACGAGACATTATCTGTCTCATACATAAAAAGGGAGATATCACACAGTGCAGCCATTATAGAAGTATCACGTTGCTGAGTACCATCTATAAGATATTCTCCACTATCTTGCTAGGCCGGATAGCCCCATTAAGTGACCCGCCCACCGTAATCAATTGAGTCGGATTTTATCGACAACCTGACGGTTATGGTATCGCTCATGGATTTCGTCATTGTGTAGGCTACGGAATCGTCCATCCTCATGTAGGGGGCCAAAAACTCTTCGGAGGATTCTTGTCTTGAACGCGGCCAAGAGTTCGCAGTTTTTCTTCCTAAGAACCCAAGTCTCCGAGGAATACATGAGGACTGGCGTCTTCAGTTGGCGGGGCCTCCAACTCGCCGATATTCTGGTTGTTCAGTAGCTCATCAAAGTACTCAAACCATTGCTCTAATATGCCCATTCTGTCGGAAATCAGATTTCCCTCTTTGTCTCGGCAGGATGAGCATCGAGGTGTATAAGACTTCATCCTGCTGACTTGTTGGTAAAACTTCCGCGCCTGGTGCGGTTGCGCCCTGTACTTTTCTAGTTCACAGACTTGTTGGTTCTCCCAAGCTTCCTTTTTCCGTTTTGTGAAGTCGCTTCTCCACTCGACGGAGTTCGTGATAAGTCTCTGCGTGTGCCCGCGTTCTTTGAGAATGCAACATTACTCGGTATGCGGCATTCTTCCGTTCCGTTGCTAGCTTACATTCATCCTCAACCCAGCCGTTCCGACTCCTTTTGCGGCTGGGGCCAAGTACGTTTGTGGCCGTATCCATAACGTTCTTCAGGTGATTGTGAAGATCATTTGTTGATGCTTCATCTCCAGGTCCTCTGTTGACTGCGGTTATTGCGGCATCCATTTCCCTCTTATAGGTGTCGCGGAGGGTTGTGTTGTGGATGGCTTCAGTGTTCCCTCTCACCTGATTGTCAGAGGGGATTGTAGGTGGTATTGTTATTCGAGCTCGGAGCACCATGCCAACGAGATAGTGATCCGAGTCTATATTGGCCCCCCTATATGTTCTGACATTCATCAAGGCTGAGAGGTGGCGACGTTCGATCAACACGTGGTCAATTTGGTTGAAAGTGGTCCCGTCTGGAGAGGCCCATGTATGTTTGTGGACCGCTTTCCGCGCAAACCAGGTACTTCCAACAACCATTTCGTATGACCCTGCTAATTGAATAGTCCGCAGTCGGTTATCATTTGTTTTTTCGTGTAAGCTATGGGAGCCAACGTATCGCCTGAATACGGGCTCCTTCCCTACTTGGCTGTTAAAATCCCCAAGTATGATTTTGATATCATATCTGGGACAGGTTTCGAGGGTTCGTTCTACTACCTCGTAGAAGGTATCCTTCTTCGACTCTGCAGTCTCCTCTGTAGGGGCGTGAACGTTTATGAGGCTTATATTTCTAAACTTGCCTCGCAAGCGCAGAGTGCATAGCCGTTCGCTTATGTTTTCAAAGCGGATAACAGCAGGTTTCATTTTTTGGCTGACTAAGAAACCTACTCCGAGCACATGGTTTACTGGATGACCGCTATAATATATGGTGTAGTGGCTCTTCTCCAGGAAACCGGTCCCTGCCCATCGCATCTCTTGCTGTTATATCAGCCCTATATTGGGACAGGGTATCGGCTAGCTGCTTATCAGCTTCATCTCTGTACAGGGAGCGCACGTTCCATGAGAAAATGCGCAAATCGTTATCCCGTTGTCGTTGCCGGGTTCGTCGTTTTAAAATCCGTCCTGTCCGAGGCTCCTGTTGTGGCTTCGTAACCAGTTGTTTTCCACGTAGGGTTGTCAGCCCTACCCAACCCCCAACCTGGAGGACGAGTTGGTACAATTTGTCCCGTTTTTAGGCGCGGGAGACTCGCCTTCATCCTTCTCCGTCTGCAGCTTTTCGTTAAGAAAGAGCTCCCAGCGGTCACCACGTGGAGGTGGAGATAGGGTTTGGTAGTAGAGCTGTTGGTGTTGGTTCAGCAGGCATTTCCCACGTTTTATGCTCCATCATGGGTACCAATCCACGTTTCACCCCGGGACCTATACTACCCTTTGACCACCATGAGAATGATCCCACCCGGAAAGTCTATAACGGCAATATATATGGTAGAAAAAGAAGACAAGGCAGACCATGCCTAAGATGGAGCGATGGCGTAGGCCAGGACGCCAGACAGCTTTTAGGGATATCGAATTGGTGGACCTCGGTGCAAAACCGGGTTGTCTGGAGTTCCTTATTAAGACAGGCCTAGACCGGATACCGGCTGTTGCGCCGTTGATGATGATGACTAGTGTATTACTATTATAACTTCTAGAAATTTACTGAAAAATCCCCCTTAAATTCATCCTAGGACTTCCAAATTTTGTACCAGCATAGAGGACAATATTTCGTATATACGTACTAAATTTCATGGAAATCCGGCCATGAACGCCAAAGTTGTAGCAGTTCAGACTTAGCGATTTCACGCGAATTAACTGCTTCAAAAGCATGCAAATAAATCGCTTTCTAAGAAATAGAGGGCAATGGAATTTTTAACTATGTGACACGGAGCTGTCGTGCATTCGTCGCTCCTCACATCTTTTTCTTTTTCTTCAGCCTCTGTTCCGTTCAAAAGCGGGGTCGGTTCGTTGTGATCGGTTTTGCCATTTTGTTTTATCAAACGCCTGCTCAGGATGTAATCGCGAGGCTTCTAAATCCCCATCCAGCGTATCAAGCCACCATTGTTTCGGCCGGCCCTTTAGTTACTTACCATTGACTTCAATGGTCACACCAATATTGGCAAGTGAATTCTCGTTAACGTGAATTACGTAACCAAACCATCGAAAACACCTCACTCGCAGTTTTTCCACAATAGGTGCAGCCCGATATCGATTGCGGATGTTCTAATTTCAGACGTGATCAAAACGTGTCACGCCACCAGTGCAATGCAACATCTTCGTCTCCATTACCCCAAAACGGCGTTCATTATCTTTTATAGTCGCCCAACACTCAGAACTATAGAGAGCGGCAGACGGACGACATTGCATTAAATTTTAGATTTGAGACGTGCGCTGATACGTCGATCATCACAAAGAACATCAGTTGTGGAATGCCACTTCATCCAGGTTGCGTTAGTACGTGAAGCAATTTCATTACGTAGTTCTCCATTGCTGATGGCATTGACTCGAGATATTTAAATCACTGAGTTCTCGCAATGGCAGTGAAACTTCAAGATCAAAGCCGGTCTCTCAACCGCTTAGCTAATCCCGGAACAGATGAGCGCATGAGCACACCTCCTGATTCCTGCATGTTCATGGCCATAACGCATCTACTGAGCGTCCCCTTATCAACACGGAGGGACGCGCCTGATGGGGGATTTGGCAACTCCACAGATTCGTACATAGCTAAGAATTCAAAATATTCCTTCATATTATGCCAAACTCTATGATACACATGTGTACATACATATCAAAGCATAAATACTGTGTTAATCCTAAATAAACAGACATTGCCTATTACCGCATGATGATGCATACATATATATGTGCGCATCTAAACTGAACTAACGCATCTTCACGCATTTCCACGGAGTAACCGCACACATAAGCACGTACGCAAATTAATAACCGCTGGTAATAAGGTGTGTGTGTGTGATGGGGGAGAAGCTACAGCTTCTGAACACTCAGACCGTGTTGATCCATTGTACACGCCACCACCGCCTAACGGAATATTCCGCATTCGTTGACGTATCACAAGATTTCCGTTAGTGAATGTGATGCTACCCGTTGCAACTGGAGGCACCATTGGCAGGAAAAGTTTCGTGTGTCAGGCAGCATTTAGGCTCTGCCACCTGTCATTGTGGGAAGCTTGTTAGCAGCTTTTGAAAACAGACTTAGCCAATGCTTCTGATACTCCAATTGCTGGTTCAGGCCCCGGCATAGGGGAGATTGACCCCTCTTTCGCTAAAGCATCCGGAATTTCATTTCCCTCTACGCCACAGTGACCAGGTATCCAGAGTAATTCCACCGTATTGAATTTGAAGATAGAGTTCAAACGATTTCTGCATTCCTGAACGATTTTCGAGGTGATCAAAGGACTACTCAACGCCCTCAATCCAGCTTGGCTATCACTGCAGATTGCGATGCGCCTGCTCTTCAATCGCTCGTCAATCACCCAGTTTGCCGCCCTTAGGATCGCATAAACTTCGGCTTGAGAAGTTCAGATGGGGGAGCGGAACGAGATGTATTTTGAGGCGTAGATTTCATACAGAGGCATCATTGTGAATTTTCTCACACTTTTCAGTTGGATAGGTTCTGAGAAAGAGACCGATTTCGCTTTTTGGAGCACACATTTCGGGTCCACACTCCAATATGTTTCACCCAATATCATAAGATCAGTTTCAAAAAGGACTAATCGAACCCTTTCATTTGATACCGCACATGACTAGATTGTATGAAAAAACATGTAAAGGAACACACAGACCACATACTCGCACCAAATCTCGTGACAATCGGTTCTGCCATTTCCGAGTATACAGGATATCACAGACAGACACACAGACAGACGGGCAGAATGTGAGTACCGCTAACCTTCCCACTGTCTAGATAGACACCACCGAAGTCCCCATGGTAAAAAGGAGGTCCTCGAAGCTGCAGATAAAATTGTTGGAAATAAAACACCTGGCTTGGATAGCATCCCCAATAAAGCTATCAAGGCAGCAGTCAAAATAGCTCCAAATAAGTTTGCCGAGGCTTTCACCACATGCCTTAAAGGAGAATTTCCTACACAATTCAGCCAAACAAACCTTTGGGTGAAGCTTCGTCCTACAGGCCGATATCATCATCAACGGCGCAACAACCGGTATCCGGTCTAGGCCTGCCTTAATAAGGAACTCCAGACATCCCGATTTTGCGCCGAGATCCACCAATTCGATATCCCTAAAAGCTGTCTGGCGTCCTGGCCTACGCCATCGCTCCATCTTAGGCATGGTCTGCCTCGTCTTCTTTTTCTACCATAGATATTGCCCTTATAGACTTTCCGGGTGGGATCATCCTCATTCATACGGATTAAGTGACCCGCCCACCGTAACCTATTGAGCCGGATTTTATCTACAACCGGACGGTCATAGTATCGCTCATAGATTTCGTCATTGTGTAGGCTACGGAATCGTCCATCCTCATGTAGGGGGCCAAAAGTTCTTCGGAGGATTCTTCTCTCGAACGCGGCCAAGGGTTCGCAATTTTTCTTGCTAAGAACCCAAGTTTTCGAGGAATACATAAGGACTGGTAAGATCATAGTCTTGTACAGTAAGAGCTTTGACCCTATGGTGAGACCTTTCGAGCGAAACAGTCTTTGTAAGCTGAAATAGGCTCTGTTGGCTGACAACAACCGTGCGCGGATTTCATCATCGTAGTTGTTATCGGTTGTGATTTTCGACCCTAGATAGGAGAAATTGTCAACGGTCTCAAAGTTGTATTCTCCTATCCTTATTCTTCTTCGTGTTTGACCAGTGCGGTTTGATGTTGTTGGTTGATTCGTCTTCGGTGCTGACCTTGCCACCATATATTTTGTCTTGCCTTCATTGATGTGCAGCCCAAGATCTCGCGCCGCTTGCTCGATCTAGATGAAGGCAGTTTGTACGCCTCGGGTGGTTCTTTTCATGATGTCGATATCGTCAGCATAGGCCAGTAGTTGGGTGGACTTAAAGAGGATCGTACCTCTTGCATTTACCTCAGCATAACGGATCACTTTCTCGAGGGCCAGGTTATAGAGGACACATGATAGGGCATCCCCTTGTCGTAGACCGTTGTTGGCCGATATGCCTTCTAAATAATACTGGCAAACTGTTCGAACGAGTAATCTATCACAGATTAATTCGAATTGCCGAACAGGATGGCGGTCTCTCCGAAAATCAGTTCGGCTTTCGAAAGGGGAGGTCTACAACGGATGCACTTGTCCAAATAGCTAACACAGCTAAGACCGCACTTGACGAGGGCAAATGTTGTGTGTCGGTGGTCAAAGGGTAGTATAGGTCCCAGGGCGAAACGTGGATTGGTACCCACGATGGAGCATAAAACCTGGGAAATGCCTGCTGAACCAACACCAACAGCTCTACTACCAAACCCTATCTCCACCTCCACGTGGTGACCGCTGGGAGCTCTTTCTTGACGAAAAGCTGCAGACGGAGAAGGATGAAGGCGAGTCTCCCGCGCCTAAAAACGGGACAAATTGTACCAACTCGTCCTCCAGGTTGGGGGTTGGGTAGGGCTGACAACCCTACACGGAAAACAACCTGTTACGAAGCCACAACAAGAGCCTCGGATAGGACGGATGTTAAAACGACGGACCCGGCAACGACAAAGGAACAACGATTTGCGCATTTTCTCATGGAACGTGCGCTCCCTGTACAGAGATGAAGCTGATAAGCAGCTAGCCGATACCCTGTCCCAATATAGGGCTGATGTAACAGCGTTGCAAGAGATGCGATGGACAGGGACCGGTTTCCTGGAGAAGAGCCACTACACCATATATTATAGCGACCATCCAGTAAACCATGTGCTCGGAGTAGGTTTCTTAGTCAGCCAAAAATGAAACCTGCTGTTATTGGCTTTGAAAGTATAAGCGAACGGCTATGCACTCTGCGCTTGCGAGGCAAGTTTAGAAATATAAGCCTCATAAACGTTCACGCCCCTACAGAGGAGACTGCAGAGTCGGAGAAGGATATCTTCTACGAGGCAGTAGAAAGAACCCTCGAAGCCTGTCCCAGATATGATATCAAAATCATACTTGGGGATTTTAACAGCCAAGTAGGGAAGGAGCCCGTATTCAGGCGATACGTTGGCTCCCATAGCTTACACGAAAAAACAAATGATAACGGACTGCGGACTATTCAATTAGCAGGGTCACACGAAATGGTTGTTGGAAGTACCTGGTTTGCGCGGAAAGCGGTCCACAAACATACGTGGGCCTCTCCAGACGGGACCACTTTCAACCAAATTGACCACGTGTTGATCGAACACCGCCACCTCTCAGACTTGGTGAATGTCAGAACATATAGGGGGGCCAATATAGACTCGGATCACTATCTCGTTGGCATGGTGCTCCGAGCTCGAATAACAATACCACCTAGAATCCCCTCTGACAATCAGGTGAGAGTGAACACTGAAGCCATCCACAACACAACCCTCCGCGACACCTATAAGAGGGAAATGGATGCCGCAATAACCGCAGTCAATAGAGGACCTGGAGATGAAGCATCAACTAATCATCTTCACAACCACCTGAAGAACGTTGTCATGGATACGGCCACAAATATACTTGGCTCCAGCCGCAAAACGAGTCGGAACGGCTGGTTTGACGATGAATGTAAGCTAGCAACGGAACGGAAGAATGCCGCATATCGAGTAATCTTGCATTCTCAAAGAACGCGGGCAAGCGCAGAGGTTTATCACGAACTCCGTCGAGCGGAGAAGCGACTTCACAGACGGAAAAAGGAAGCCTGGGAGAACCAACAAGTCTGTGAACTAGAAAAGTACAGGGAGCAACCGCACCAGGCGCGGAAGTTTTACCAACAAGTCAGCAGGATGAAGCCTTATACACCTCGATGCTCATCCTGTCGAGACAAAGAGGGAAATCTGATTTCCGACAGAATGGGCATATTAGAGCGATGGGTTGAGTACTTTGATGAGCTACTGAACAACCAGAACATCGGCGAGTTGGAGGTCCCGCCAACTGAAGACGACGGACAAATACTGCCACCACCAGTTTAGGAGAAACAGTCCGTGCAATTCATCGGCTAAAAAATCATAAGTCGCCAGGAGCCGATGGAATTACAGCCGAATTGGTTAAATATGGAGGCGATCAGTTACACCAAGTGGTTCATCAACTTGTGCTCAAGGTATGGGACAGCGAATCAATGCCTGACGATTGGCAGCGAGGCATAATCTGTCTCATACATAAAAAGGGAGATATCACACAGTGCAGCAATTATAGAGGTATCACGTTACTGAGTACCATCTATAAGATATTCTCCACTATCTTGCTAGGCCGGATAGCCCCATACGCCCAGAACATCATTGGCCCATACCAAAGAGGCTTCACTCCAGGCAAATCAGCAACAGATCAGATTTTCTCTCTGCGGGAAACGATGGAAAAACTGTTGGAATATGGACAACAGTTGCACCATCTGTTCATCGACTTTAAAACCGCCTATGATAGCATAGCCAGGGTAAAACTGTACACGGCCATGAGAGAATTCGGTATCCCGACGAAATTAATAAGACTGACTAGGATGACCCTGACCAATGTGCGAGGCCAGATAAAAGCAGCAGGATCACTCTCAAGACCATTCGACATCAACAACGGTCTACGACAAGGGGATGCGCTATCATACGTCCTCTTTAACCTGGCCCTCGAGAAGGTGATCCGTGATGCTGAGGTGAATGCAAGAGGTACGATCCTCTTCAAGTCCACCCAACTACTGGCCTATGCTGACGATATCGACATCATGGGAAGAACCGAGATCTTGGGCTGCACATCAATGAAGGCAAGACAAAATACATGGTGGCAACGTCAGCACCGAAGACGAATCAACCAACAACATCAAACCGCACTGGTCAAACACAAGCACGAACAAGAATAAGGATAGGGGAATACAACTTTGAGACCGTTGACAATTTCTCCTATCTAGGGTCGAAAATAACAACCGATAACAACTACGATGATGAAATCCGCGCACGGTTGTTGTCAGCCAACAGAGCCTACTTCAGCTTACAAAGACTGTTCCGCTCGAAACGTCTCACCATAGGGTCAAAGCTCTTACTGTACAAGACTATGATCTTGCCAGTCCTCATGTATTCCTCGGAAACTTGGGTTCTTAGCAAGAAAAATTGCGAACTCTTGGCCGCGTTCGAGAGAAGAATCCTCCGAAGAATTTTTGGCCCCCTACATGAGGATGGACGATTCCGTAGCCTACACAATGACGAAATCTATGAGCGATACCATGACCGTCCGGTTGTGGATAAAATCCGGCTCAATAGGTGGGGGGGGTGGGCGGTCACTTAATCCGTATGGATGAAGATGATCCCACCCGGAAAGTCTATAAGGGCAATATCTATGGTAGGAAAAGAAGACGAGGCAGACCCTGCCTAAGATGGAGCGATGGCGTGGGCCAGGACGCCAGACAGCTTTTAGGGATATCGAATTGGTGGACCTCGGCGCAAAACCGGGATGTCTGGAGTTCCTTATTAAGACAGGGCTAGACCGGATACCGGTTGTTGCGCCGTTGATGATGATGATGAAATGTTGTGCAGTGATTACACTCGATGTGAAGAATGCCTTCAATTCCGCTAGATGGAGCAAAATACTTGAGTCCCTAATCAACTTAGGGATGGCGAAGTACCTGGTGCGTATCGTTGCCGAATTCCTAATAGATAGGAGTCTGTGCTTCGAATCAGATGAAGGAATGAAATCATACCAAACAACATGCGGAGTTCCACAAGGGTCTGTCCTAGGGCCACTCTTGTGGATTATTATGTATAACGGGGTACTGACGTTAGACCTTCCTACTGGTGTGGCCTCTATTGGTTTCGCAGACGATATTGGTGTGACGAAGAAGTCGAGCTTTATGCAAATGAAGCAGGCTATGAGATTAAATTCTGGTTAGAGAATGCTGGTCTACAGCTCGCAGAGCATAAGACGGAAGTAGTACTTATTACCAAGCGGAGAAAGTGCACTTCCATGAAGATATCCAACTTTGATCTTCATGGAAGTGCAACAATTCATTTCAAGCCTGCACTTAAGTACTTAGGTGTAATGATTGACCAGAGGTTAAATTTCAGATTGAATGTGGAGGGTGCACCAACCAAGGCATATAATATCGGAGCGCTGGTTGCGAGAATGCTACCAAATATAGGAGGCCCAAGGCCGAGCCATCGACTCCTTATTTCGAAGGTGGTCAGTTCGATCCTACTATATGCAGCAGTATGCGCAGATGCACTGGAAAATATAGCAAATAAGAGAAAGATTGGAGCTGCCTATAGCATAAGTGTACTCCGAACATGTTGCGCTTCCAGAACAATATCCAATGAAGCAGCTTGCGTGATAGCAGGAATGGTCCCGGTTGAAATCCTGGCGAAAGTAATACAACGACTTTACGATCGAACGTACTTCACCGGAGAATCTCCTGTCCGTCGGCGACAGTTCGCACGAGCCGAAACTATCACGGAATGGCAAGAGAAGTGGGACGAGTCAGAAAAAGGTCGTTGGACTCACAAAATCATATGGAATATCCGGAAATCCGCAGAACACGTCTTTTTTTCACTGCCCCAGATTCGAAGGCCAAAGGGCTACATTAGAAGCTACAAACGGGGAGCACTTTACACCCGAAAATATCGTGGAACTTATGGTGAAAGAGAAGGGGATATGGACCGAAGTCGAAAAAGTGATTGCAGCCATCGGGAAGAAGCTTAGGCAGGAAGAAGTCATCCGAAAGAACCAACGCACGAGGAACACGAATATTAACATGAGCGCAGAATAACTTCTGGTCCAGCCCCGTGACGTAATACCAAATGGGAGTCCCGCGGGGAGAGTGGAAGGAGAAGGAGGTGGTTTTAGTGGGTAAGAGTCCCACATAACCGTGTGGCAGGAGCCTGCGGTAGCTTTTGAAGCTTTCCACCTTCCATCGGGAAAAAAAAGACAGGCGAATCGACTCGATTTTAATAAGATTTTATTTGACATAAAACGTTAAAAAGCAAAGACTGGAAACTTCCGTTCGGCTCTGATTTCGTATAAAAACTTCTACCTCACGTTCTGTCTTTCGCCACTATTTGTGCAGCAATCCCAAAAGGGCAGTTTAGTCCTGTGTGCCTGGCCCTTTTGCCATTCACAAACAATGACCTTATGCGAATAGAATTTAACGTTTGTTCCCATTTCCGTATTATCTTCATTAAATCCATTCATTCCATACAGAATTATTGATGATTCCATTAGAACAGGAACTGTATTGACTAAATTTTTATAACTAAAAATACCACAATAAATGTTCATCCAATATTACAATACGTGTATACATCAAAGAAATTTTTAAAATATCCTGCTCCTCCCTTTTAATAATCGATTGTGAGGAATTACGTCCAAGGAATTCTTTAAAACATCAAACAGAAGGGGAGCTTCCAACGTCTCAGCCAAATATAAAAGTTGTTTACTATCAACTGAAATTCCAGAAATGTAGTAGTGGCCGACAATGTATCAGCCAGTGCTCACTACGGGTGAAAAGCCTGTACTCCCTTGGCAGTTAGTTCCACTTAAAATATTCAGCCTGTGGCCGCTCCGTGACAATGTCTCGCAAAAAACCAAGTTTTTACACAACGTTTGGTCAATAGTCATTGTCCTGCTTTATGTACTTACAGTGTACGGTGAACTCCTTTTCACTTTCACTAATACATCTAATGATCTCACATTGTTTACTGAGTGTTTGTGTACTAATGTGATTGGATTTGCTTGCTTTCTACGTCACATCTACGTTCGCATTAATCTTGCGTCCTTTAAACTGCTCCTTGAAAACTTCTATCGGGACATATACATATCCGAGAAGTAATCATTTTGGTCCTTAGAAGTATTATCAAATTGTGATTTAAGCTTTCTGAAAATTTAAGGAGCAACCGTGATTCCGTTGGTGCCAAAAAGGCCTCAGAAGCAGATTATTCTTGGTTCATTATACGCATATCAACGTGTTTGTATACCTGGACCCTGAGCATTTTCATCCTTGCACCTATAATGGTACTCATAACCAAAGGATTCGATGAAAGACCGGTTCCGTACAGAATGAGGTTCCACTATAGTCTAGACGACACAGCAGTTTACTTACTCACTTATGCTTATACTGTATTGACTGGTGCTGCTTGCGTTGGGACGACATTAGCTCAACAAACATTGCTGACCATGCTAGTATGGTCTTTAAGCGAACGTTTTCGCTCCTTACATGATGAACTGCAAAGTATCTTTATAAAAACAGCAATAAATCTTGCGCAAGGAGCTCAGAACGCTCCCAACGAACGTCATAAACTTTTCCAAAAAAAATTGCTAGCAGTCGTCGAGAAACAATGTTCGTTGATAAGGTAACATCATTCTTAGATAATCCATGTCCTTACAATTTGGTCAATTTACTAAACTCGTTTTTAGATTTGCAAATCGCCTGCGCGATCTTATGGATATGTTATGTTTCATTGTGCTTAGCTCCAATTCAATGCTTCTTTGTGTTACATCATTCCAAATTGCAACGGTAAACATTTCAACTATGTTAGACCCACTTTCGAAATACATAGTTTTTCGTTTTCGTGGATAGCAACCTGTCAATTTATCCTCCTCCCGATATCTATTCTGGTTGGGTGGATGTCTTCTGGACGTGTATATCTTCGCAGATATGGGACAGAAACTTATTAACTCGGTAAAAAACTAGAAACTCATTGAATATTTGTTCTTCACCGGCATCATGGATTTCTTAACATTAATAGAGTCAACAACTGGCAGAAGGATTCTACTTATGCAATTGGCAACATATTATGGAATACGGGACACGAAACGGGAACGTTCAGCTTTGCGGTGAAATCCGATTCTGCATAACACGATCTCAACAACCAAACCGTATCACTGCGCTGAAGTACATAACGTTATCACGAAGGACATTTTTGGCGGTATGTATTTCGATGTACTCTTGTGACACAGCTTCATGGGCAACACTTTCTCAACCAAAATTTATTCCATTTATTCTGCTAAAGAGTGAAAACAATCCTTTAATTAGTATTCGATCGTGATCCTTTAATATTAAACCAGTACCGTAATATGCCCATCAGCCTACATGGACTAACGTTATCATCACCACCATCAACGGCGCAACAACCGGTATCCGGTCTAGGCCTGCCTTAATGAGGAACTCCACAAATCCCGGTTTTGCGCCGAGGTTCACCAACTCGATATCCCTAAAAGCTGTCTGGCGTCCTGACCTACGGCATCGCTCCATCTTAGGCAGGGTCTGCCTCATCTTCTTTTTTTACCATAGATATTGCCCTTATAGACTTTCCGGGTGGGATCATCCTCATCCATACGGATTAAGTGACTCGCCCACCGTAACCTATCGAGCCAGATTTTATCCACAACCGGACGGTCATGGTATCGCTCACAGATTTCGTCATTGTATAGGCTACGGAATCGTCCATCCTCATGTAAGGGGCCAAAAATTCTTCGGAGGATTCTTCTCTCGAACGCGGCCAAGAGTTCGAAATTGTTCATGCAAAGAACCCAAGTTTCCGAGGAATACATGAGCACTGGCAAGATCATAGTCTTGTACAGTAAGAGCTTTGACCCTATGGTGAGACGTTTCGAGCGGAACAGCCCGTGTAATCTGAAATAGGCTCTGTTGGCTGACAACAATCATGCGCGGATTTCATCATCATAGCTGTTGTCCGTTGTGATTTTCGACCCTAGATAGAAGAAATTTTCAACGGTCTCAAAGTTGTGGTCTCCTATCTTTATTTTTCCCGTTTGACCAGTACGGTTTGATGTTGTTGGTTAGTTGGTTTTTGGTGCTGACGTTGCCACCATATACTTTGTCTTGCCTTCATTGATATGCAGCCCAAGATCTCGCTCCGATTGCCGCCTGCTCGATCTGGATGAAGGCAGTTTGTACGTCTCAGGTCGTTCTTTCCAGTAGTAGGGTGGACTTAAAGAGGATCGTACCCCTCGCATTTATCTCGGCATCACGGATCACTTTCTCGAGAGCCAGGTTAAAAAGGACGCATGATAGGGCATCCCCTTGTCGTAGACTGTTGTTGATGTGAATGGTCTTGAAAGTGATCCTGCTGCTTTTATCTGGCCTCGCACATTGGTCAGGGTCAGCCTAGTCAGTCTTATTAATTTCATTGGGACACCGATTTCTCTCATAACCGTGTACAGTTTTACCCTGGCTATGCGATCATAGACGGCTTTAAAGTCGATGAACAGATGGTGCATTTCTTGTCCAGATTCCAACAGTTTTTCCATCGTTTGCCGCATAGAGAAAATCTGATCTGTTGCTGATTTGCCTGGAGTGAAGCTTCTTTGGAATGGGCCAATGATGTTCTGGGCGTATGAGGCTATCCGCCCAAGCAAGATAGCGGAGAATATCTTATAGATGGTACTCAGCAACGTGATACCTCTATAATTGCTGCACTGTGTAATATCTCCCTTTTTATGTATGAGATAGATATAGCCTCGTTGCCAATCGTCAAGCATTGATTCGTTGTCCCATACCTTGAGCACAAATTGATGAACCACTTGGTGTAATTGATTGCCTCCATATTTAACCAATTCGGCTTTAATTCCATCGGCTCCTGGCGACTTATGATTTTTTAGCCGATTAATTGCACGGACTGTTTCTCCTAAACTTGGTGGTGGCAGTATTTGTCCGTCGTCTTCAGTTGGCGGGACCTCCAACTCGCCGATGTTCTGATTGTTCAGTAGCTCATCAAAGTGCTCAACCCATCGCTCCAATATGCCCAATATGAGCATCGAGGTGTATAAGGCTTCATCCTGCTGACTTGTTGGTAAAACTTGCGCGCCTGGTGCGGTTGCTCCCTGTACTTTTCTAGTTCACAGACTTGTTGGTTCTCTTAGGCTTCCTTTTTCCGTCTGTGAAGTCGCTTCTCCACTCGACGGAGTTCGTGATAAGTCTCCGCGCGTGCCCGCGTTCTTTGAGAATGCAATGTTACTTGGTATGCGGCATTCTTCCGTTCCGACTCCTTTTGCGACTGGGGCCAAGTATGTTTGTAGCCGTATCCATGATAACGTTCTTCAGGTGGTTGTGAAGATCATTTGTTGATGCTTCATCTCCAGGTCCTCTGTTGACTGCGGTTATTGTGGCATCCATTTCCGTCTTATAGATGTCGTGGAGGGCTGTGTTGTGGATGGCTTCAGTATTCACTCTCACCTGATTGTCAGAGGGGATTGTAGGTGGTGTCGTAATTCGAGCTTGGAGCACCATGCCCCTATATGTTCTGACATTCATCAAGGCTGAGAGGTGGCGGCGTTCGATCAACATGTTGTCAAGTTGGTAGTCCTGTCTGGAGAGGCCCACATATGTTTGTAGACCGCTTTCCGCGCAAACCAGGTATTTCCAATAACCATTTCGTATGACCCTGCTAATTCAATAATCCGCAGGCCGTTATCATTTGTTTTTTCGTGTAAGCTGTGGGAGCCAATGTATCGCATGAATACTGGCTCCTTCCCTACTTGGCTGTTAAAATCCCCAAGTATGATTTTAATATCATATCTGGGACAGGCTTTGAGGGTTCGTTCTACTGCCTAGTAGAAGGTATCCTTCTTCGACTCTGCAGTCTCCTCTGTAGGGGCGTGAACATTAATGAGGCTTATATTTCTAAACTTGCCTCGCAAGCGCAGAGTGCATAGCCGCTCGCTTATGTTTTCAAAGTCGATAACAGCAGGTTTCATTTTTGGGCTGACTAAGAAACCTGCTCCGAGAACATGTACTCGCTCCTCTCGAGTTTGCTTGTAACAGCTATCGTTTTTCGGCTGAAACTTCGCCCTCTCTGTTTTATTCCTCACATTATAGGTACCGCCTTCTAATTTTTTTTTTGGAAAACCTCGATTTTGTTTTCAAAGCCAAAGCTTACTATAGGTTCAATGTCTATCTGCCTATCTTTTTTTTAAGGTTTTGTTTAAAACAAAACCTTATTAAAATCGATTCAATGTCTGTCTGTCTGTCTGTCTGTCACACGCATTTTTCTCCAAAACGGCTAAATCGAGCCAAACGAAATTTGGTGGACAGATGAACTATGAAATCCCACGCATACAGCGAGTGGCATAAATTTAGGTTGAGTTTGAAGGGGGGCTCCCCATACATGCAAAGCGGCGATTCAAACATTTTTTCCACCGGATATAGTTGTGTAGGGTATCAAAAGGTATCGATTTGTACTTTCCGAAACTGACATTAGTTTTGGCATAAACTGCAAAGTGCGTGAGTAAGCAGTCAAAATGTACGCATTTGAAGTGAGACAGGACTCATTTTCCGAAACTACCCAACCCAAAAATCCGAAAAAAATCAGGGTGGTGCGCCTAGATGAAATCTAGGCCTCAAAATATATCCTATTCCGATATCTGCTCAAATAAACTTACTAATAGTATATTACCACTTTTTAGAAATTTACTGAAAAACCCCCCTTAAATTCATCCTAGGACTTCCTAATTTTGTACCAGCATAGGGGATAATATTTCGTATATATGTGCTAAATTTCATGGAAATCCGGCAATTAACGCCAAAGTTATAGCAGTTCAAACTTAGCAATTTCGCACGAGTTTACCGCTTCCAAAGCCATGCAAATCAGATGCTGACGTCATAATTACCCGGAATAATTGACATTCGCGTGGAATATTAAAGTGACATTTATGAAGAATCCATTTTAAGGTTTTTTGTAAAACACTCATGTGAAATCTAATCTTCGAGAGATATCCCATTCCGGTATCTGCTCAAAAAATTTACTAATAGCATATTATCAACTTTTAGAAATAGACTAAAAAACTCTCCTTAAGTTCATCATCAGGACAGGACAGCCTTGTGCATACACATGCCAGGTTTCATGAAAATCCAACTATTAGTGGGAAAGTTACAGCAGTTCAAACTTATCAATTTCGTGCTAATTAACAGCATTCTAAGCCATACAAATAAGATGCTGATGTCATAATTAACGAGAATAATTGAAATTCCAGTGAAATATTAAAATTCCATTCAAAAAGAATCTAATTCTCCCTAGCCCTTTTAAGGTTTTGTGTAAACACAAAACCTTATTAAAATCGGTTTACTGTCTGTCTGTCTGTCTGTCTGTCTGTCTGTCTGTCTGTCCGTCTGTCTGTCTGTCTGTCTGTCTGTCTGTCTGTCTGTCCGTCACACGCATTTTTCTCGGAGACGCTATAACCGTCTGACACCAAATTTGGTAGAAAGGTGGGAACTATGAACGCTCACACGTACAGCGAATTACATCTTTTTACGTCGAATTTAAGGGGGGGTCCCCATACATGCAAAAGGGGGGTGTAAAATTTTTTTTCATCAAATATAGTCATGTGGGGTATCAAATTAAAGGTCTCGATTAGTACATTTCAAAGCCGATCTTAGTTTTGACATTCGTTGGAAGGGTGGGGAGCGCGGGGGGTTGAAAGTGATCACTTCTTTAAGGGGGCCATTCTCAGAAACTACCAAACCGAAAAATCTGAAAAAAATCAGGAGGCTGTCACTATCTGGTGCCTGGGCTCCGAAATACCTTCCATGCCGATATCTGTTTAAATAAAGTTAATAATAGTATATTACTACAATTTTTTGTAATTGGTTAGAAACCCCCCTTAGGTTCATCCTAGTACCATGAAATTTTACAGTGATATAGGCTATAATATAGAGCATGATCTTACCAAGTTTGGTGGAAATTTCACTATTACTAACAAAGTTATAATACCTCAAATTTGTTGCTTCTTTGAAAATTGAAGACTATGAATGTCAATATCACCCGAAAGTGGATACTCTCACATAATATATGGATAATTACGTGCTACGTACGAAGAAATACACAAAACCTTTCGTACCTGAAGCGCCCAGCTTCCGGTTTCCCGACTTGTTTATATTTGATGTTGGTCAAATTGTTTTCATTCGCTAATAATATTAACCTGAGGGCGTGAAGCGTATGAGGTTGACCGTTATCAACACAGGGCTTTCCATCAAGTGATTTATTTAAATCGCTTTCTAGAAAATAGAGGGCAATGGAGTTTTTCGCTATATTACACGGAGCTGTCGTGCACTCGTCGCTCCTCACATCTTTTTCTTTTTCTTCAGCCTTCAGTTCACAAACGGGGTCGGCTCGTGGTGATCGGTTTCGTCATTTTATTTTATCAAATGCCTGATTAGGATGTAATCGCGAGACCTTTAAATCCCCATCCAGCGTATCAAGCCACCATTGTTTTGGCCGACTTTTTGGTTGCTTACCATTGTTTTCGATGTTCTGATCAATACTGGTTGTTGAATTCTCGTTCGCGTGAATTACGTGACCACACCATCGAAAACGCCTCTCTTGCAGTTTTTCCACGATCGATGCCAACCCATATCGATCGCGGATATTCTCATTTCAGACGTAATCAAAACGTGTCACGCCACCAGTGCAATGCAACATCTTCGTCCCCATTACCGCAAGACGCCGTTCATTGTCCTTTATAGTCGGCCAACACTCAGAACTGTAGAGAGTGGCAGACGGACGACATTGCAGTAAATTTTAGATTTGGGACTTGCGCTGATACGTCGATCACAAAGAACACCAGTTGGGGAATGCCACTTCATCCAGGTTGCATTAATGCGTGAAACAATTTCATTACGCAGTTCTCCATTGGTTGATAGCGTTGACTCGATATTTTTAAATCGCTGAGTTCTGACAATGGTAGTAACCTGCCCTTCGAGATATTTAAATCGCTCAATTCTGGCAATGGCAGTAACCTGCCCAGAACTGAACGATTTCAATATCTCGGGTCAATGCTATAAGCCAATGGAGAACTACGTTATGCTCCTCACATAGGGAAACACAAAACCTTTTATACCTGAAGCGTCAAGCTTCCGGTTTCCCGACTTGTTTTTGACTGAGGGAAATCCATCACGGATACGCATCTGAAATCTAGGACAGGCACGCCGGACTCTTACCGACTAAAAGCTCCCATATTTTCTCGACATTCTCCCCGCGGGACCACCGTCCTGGGATTGCTTCACGGGGCTATTCAGCTCTTAGCTATTCACTTCAAACGAGCTGCTACCGCTTTGCGTAGCATTAATTGTAGTAGCTTCCCTTCAATGTCTCCGCTGTGCTTCTGCTGTACCATGATTGCACCATGTACCTTATCAGATTTTTTACTGTTAATATCGTACCTATAGAGGTAATTCCCCTACCCACCATGTCCGGTTAAGAACTGAGTCAGATCGTAACTCGTTTCACCGTGGTTCCGCATGTCGGGGATAAGACTTTGTGTCCACCAGCCATTCTCCTCCTGGTCCCATCCTGTCTGCCATGCGGCAAATGACCGCATACGCTCACTTTGTTTGTTTAAGCTCGCTTCCTGATTGTCGTACAGACGACTTGCCTCATCGGTTAGAATATCTACCGGGATCATCCCCGCAATCTCCCATGCTGCCTCATAAGGTGTTGTTCGCTAGGCGCAACATGTTCGGAGAGCGCTTAACCGATATGCAGCTTGAAGCTGTTTACGATTTTCTCCGAATTTTATCGCCGGTGCCCACACTGGTGCCGCGTATAAAAGTACAGAGCTCACGACTCGCGATAAAAGTAATCGTCGACTGTGTTTCGGGCCGCCTACATTTGGAAGCATCTTTGCCGGTGTTGAGCTGATAGTCGCCGCTTTCTGCTCAGTAAGCTTTAAATGGGGTTTAACGCTCAGCTTAGAGTCGAATGGAGTCGCCCCGATGCAAATTTCAAGAGTTTTCTGTTTCCGCCGCTTCGTCAAGCTCCAGCCCGTGGTCTTTAAGTCAAGACTTGACCGTCCGTATAGTCTCGTTCGGGGTGACTGGATGTTACAAACACTCCAACGTCATTTTCGAAGCCGACAAACTTGCTAAGCTACTTCACTTACCAATATTGGTCTGAACATTGAAGTCAATGGTAAGCAACTAAAGGGCCAGCCGAAACAATGGTGGCTTGATACGCTGGATGGGGATTTAGAAGCCTCGCGATTACATCCTGAGCAGGCGTTTGATAAAACAAAATGGCAAAACCGATCACAACGAGCCGACCCCGCTTTTGAACGGGACAGAGGCTGAAGAAAAAGAAAAAGATGTGAGGAGCGACGAATGCACGACAGCTCCGTGTCACATAGCTAAAAATTCCATTGCCCTCTATTTCTTAGTAAGTGATTTATTTGCATGGCTTTTGAAGCAGTTAATTCGCGTGAAATCGCTAAGTCTGAACTGCTACAACTTTGACGTTCATGGCCCGATTTCCATGAAATTTAGTACGTATATACAAAATATTGTCTTCTATGCTGGTACAAAATTTGGAAGTCCTAGGATGAATTTAAGGGGGATTTTTCAATTTCTAGAAGTTATAATAGTAATACACTATTCATCATCACCAACGGCGCAACAACCGGTATCCGGTCTAGGCCTACCTTAATAAGGAACTTCAGACTTCCCGGTTTTGCGCCGAGGTCCATCAATTCAATATCCCTAAAAGCTGTCTGGCGTCCTGACCTACGCCATCGCCTCGTCTTCTTTTTCTACTATGGATATTGCCCTTATAGACTTTCCGGGCTGGATCATCTTCATCCATACGGATTAAGTGACCCGCCCACCATAACCTATTGAGCCGGATTTTATCCACAACCTCACGGTCATGGTATCGCTCATAGATATCGTCGTTATGTAGGCTACGGAATGGTCCATCCTCATGTAGGGGACCAAAAATTCTTCGGAGGATTCTTCTCTCGAACGCGGCCAAGAGTTCGCAATTCTTCTTACTAAGAACCCAAGTCTCCGAGGAATACATGAGGACTGGTAAGATCATTGTCTTGTACAGTAAGAGCTTTGACCCTATGGTGAGACGATTCGCGCGAAACAGTGTTTGTAAGCTGAAATAGGCTCTGTTGGTTGCCAACAACCGTGCGCGGATTTCATCATCGTAGCTGTTATCGGTTGTGATTTTCGACCCTAGATAGGAGAAATTATCAACGGTCTCAAAGTTATATTCTCCTATCCCTATTCTTCCTGTTTGACCATGATGATTAATGTTGTTGGTTGGTTGGTTTTCGGTGCTGACGTGGCTACCATATACTTTGTCTTGCCTTCATTGATGTGTAGCCCAAGATCTCGCGCCGCCTGTTCGATCCGGATGAAGGCAGTTTGTACGTTTCGGGTCGTTCCTCCCATGATGTCGATATCGTCAGCATATGCCAGTAGTTGGGTGGACTTAAAGAGGATCGTACCTCTTGCAGTTACCTCAGCATCACGGATCACTTTCTCGAGAGCCAGATTAAAGAGGACGCATGATAGGGCATCCCCTTGTCGTAGACCGTTGTTAATGTCGAATGGTCTTGAGAGTGATCCTGCTGCTTTTATCTGGCCTCGCACATTGGTTAGGGTCAGCCTAGTCAGTCTTATTAATTTCGTCGGGATACCGAATTCTCTCATGGCCGTGTACAGTTTTACCCTGGCTATGCTATCATAGGCGGCTTTAAAGTCGATGAACAGATGGTGCATTTCTTGTCCATATTCCAACAGTTTTTCCATCGCTAGCCGCACAGAGAAAATCTGATCTGTTGCTGATTTGCCTGGAGTGAAGCCTCTTTGGTATGGGCCAATGATGTCCTGGGCGTATGGGGCTATCCGGCCAAGCAAGATAGCGGGGAATATCTTATAGATGGTACTCAGCAACGTGATACCTCTATAATTGCTGCACTGTGTGATATCTCCCTTTTTATGTATGAGACAGATAATGCCTCGTTGCCAATCGTCAGGCATTGGTTCATTATCCCATACCTTGAGCACAAGTTGTTGAACCACTTGGTGTAACTGGTTGCCTCCATATTTAACCAATTCGGCTGTAATTCCATCGGCCCCTGGCGACTTATGATTTTGCTAAGCTGTTGGGAGGCTTAAAATGCCATTATACATTAAGTTCCATAGCAGAGGGCCCAGAACAGACCTACCTATTTCAGGTTTCTTCAGGTGAGGATTTATTGTTCTGGGTCCCTTATCAATAGTAATATATATCGCCTGTGGTCGCTATGCGTGTATTCTTCGCTAACTTACCAGTGTAAACTCTTGACCAGTGAATCACTTACGAAAGTAAGATCTAAAACGAAGCCTAGTCCCCCACGCCTAAAAGTGTTTACGTTTCCTATGTTAGCCAGAGTGACGTTTAAGCAGGAAAAAACTTCGAGTAGGATTCTTCCACTTTCATTTATTTTCTGGGCTTTCCCACTCCATTGCCCAAGTGTTGAAGTCACCATCAATAATTTTGGGGTTGCGATCTTTGATGTCTCTCGCCAGTCTATCTAGTATGTTGCAACACTCTGATGTTGTCATACTTGGGGCGGCATAACCGTTGTAAATCTTAACCCTTACAAAATCGTGTTCACGGTGCTCCATTGCTTGCTGCAAGGATTGATTACCGCAAGCCCACAGCACAGCCTTTCCACTTACGAGTATGTCTGTTTTCCAAATGCCGTGATGGAGGCTTTTGTATTGTTCGCAGACAATAGCAACAGCGATTTCCTCTTCATACACTCTCTGTGCTAGCAAATCCTGGGCGACTTGGCAGTGATTTAGATTCAGCTAAAAAACTCTAATTTACGTAGCGTACTTAAAGCGATCCTGTAGCCTGGACACCTGGTACTACCCGTTATATGGTTGCAATCGCAATCTTTGATTTCCTTACATAGAAGGCAGTGAGAGTTTTTACTGCAATTCTTCGCCAAATGATTTTCCTCTCCACATCTTCTACACAGTTTAGATCTATCTGTAGTGCTAATCCAATTCTTCGCCATATATCCAAATGTGAGGCATTTAAAACACTTTTTTAGTCGAATTTGCTCGCGTAGCCTGCATACGTCTGTCAGTCCATCTGCCTGTCTGCCTATGTGTCACACGCACTTTTCTCAGAAACAGCTATACCGATTGACACAACGGTGAAAAGATTGAAAGTGTGAACGCCCATGCACTGAGTAACATTTCACTATATTAAATTTGGTGAAAATCGCACTATTACCAACAAAATTATAACAGGTCAAAGTCTTCGCATCTGTGCAAATTCAAGACTTTGAGTGTCAAAATCACTTGAATGTGAATGTTTTCACATAATACTAGGTTGTTCAATAAGTTTTGCGGTTCGATAAGAGAGGGCGTTGCTATTAGCCTAATTTTTTTTTGTTATGTTGGTACACTGTTCATATGAACGTATGTGAAGTTTCATTTCAATCTTTCAATTCATTCTTTATTTACAAGCCATTTAGTATTGACGTGTCACAGTAGTTTTTACAATGGAAAAAATCAAGTTTCTTGCAGTGATTGAATTTTTATGTTTGGAAGGTTTAAAGGCAAAGGAAATTTATGAATGAACGTTGAAAGTGTAAAAGGACTCTGTATAAAGATGGTTGCTGAATTTACAAGCCTTGAAGACGATCCACGTCAAGGACGCCCGAAAACAGCAACAACACCAGAAATCGTAGAAAAAAAAGCAGGATATCGTTTTCAAAAATCGACGAGTGACTGAAATAAATTTAGTAGAAGCCCTAGGCATTTCATTAGACAGTGTAAACAATATTTTCACTAAAGTATTGGGTTTCAAAAAGCAGTGTGCTTAATGAGTGCCGCATTCCCTAACAACGGAACAAAACCACATTCGAATGCGACTTTCTCAGCAACGTTTAAAGCGTTTTCGAAGGGATAAAGTGGATTTTGTGGATCAATTCATCACTATGGATGAGACTTGGGTCTATCACCATGATCCTGAATCAAAACAAGAGGCAAAGAGTGGAGTAAACCTAGCTCTTAGGCTCCTAAACGAGTTCGTGTCCAGAAATCAGCCAAGGAGGTCTTAGCATCAGTTTTTTGGGATGCGAAAGGAATTCTGTTTTTTGATTACTTGCAAACTGGTAAAACAACAAATTTTGAATATTAATGTACTCTTAAACCAGCAGAAGGCAAAAATTCATGAAAAAAGACCAGGTTTGCAGAAGAAAAAAAATCTTTTTCATCAGGACGATGCACCGTGTCACAAGAACATTTTGACAATGGCTAAAATCCATGAATTCAAGTTCGAATTTTTGGAGCATCCACCGTATTCACCCTTAGTGACTTCCATCTGGTTCCAGTCCTAAAAAAATCATGCGTGGAAAACGTTTTTCATCAAATGATGAGGTTATAACAGCTGTGGGAGCTTATTTTTCAGATTCTCACTTCAGGGATGGAATTGGAATCTCGTTCGAACAGATGTATTGGTGTTCACGGAGACTACACTAAACAATAAAGTATATTTCAACCCATAAAATTGTGTTTTTCTTATAGAACCCCAAAACTTATTGAACAACCTGGCAGATGCATATATTACATGCTACGTACTAATGGAACAAATCCACACTCAAATGTTTTTGTAAAAGAAATACACAAAACCTTTCATACGTTAAGCGTCCAGCTTGCGGTGTCCCAACTTGTTCGTAAAATTGTTTGATATCAATTCTTCATATTTTCCACTTTCGTGCAAATGCATAATTGCTTAGTTGTCATTCTTTTGAAATAATTAAGACTTGCTATTTGCTTTTCGCTATATTATTTATTAACCTTGCAAATCGATATTTCGGAACCCACTTGTTTCCTTCATCAGTTCTACAAGTCCAAGATTAACGAATAATACTATCGAAGAGCAAAAGCAAGTCTTAATTATTTCAAATATTTTATTTATATATTTATTTTATTAAAATGTCAATTATTCTCCTTAATTTTGACGTCAGCGTTTTATTTGCATTGCAGCAAAATCTCACGAAATTGATAACTTTGAACTGCTAAAACGTTGATACTAATAGCCGGATTTCTACGAAACTTTGCTGTATTGTGCGCGATACTATTCTCTGTACTATCGCAATTTGGTACTCCTAGAATGAACTTAGGGAGGTTTTTCGGACAATTCCAAAAAGCTGGTAATATGCTATTATAATATTAAGATTTTTTGAGAAAATATCGGAATGGGCCTAGATTTATATGAAATAAAGGCATTGGACAGAATTTTTTCAGATTGTTGGGTTAAGAAGTTTGCGAAAATGAGTCCTGTCTCAATTTAAGTTTAGACAGTTTGATCCCTCACGCATCCATTTTGCAATTTACGCCGAAGCTAACTACGTGAAAAAGTACTAATTGATTGATTTGATGCTCCACGCGAATACATTAAATGGAGGAAATTTTATATCGTTGCATGTATAAGGGGCACCCCTTTAAACTACACGTAAATTTATGTCACTCATTGTATGCGTCGATTGTGATAGTTTCCATATGTCCACAGAAAATTCCTAGCGTACGACAAACAGTAATTCAACTTTATTAGGGCCTTATTTTACACAAAACTTCACCTCAGTTTTAATGGGTCTACATATGTATAGTTGAAACAACAATTATTATTATTTCCGAGTGATCACAATCTCGGCAGATGCCAGATTTTACCTAATACTATACAAAGTGCAAAGCATTTAGGCTCGGACGATCCTACCTACTTAAAAACTAAAGGGGCGCTGGTCGTCTCTAACGCCGAACCACACATTCTGCACTGGTTGTTCTCCACCGTAAAAGTCACCCGCCGTGCCACTACGCCTGGCATCAATTTTGCGGATGTTGCCGAAGAAGAAGTTCGCCAAACCATAAACAGCTCGAAAAACCGGAGGGGTCTTGGTCTGAATCGGGTGCAAAATTTCTGATATAAGAAATTTACCACTATACACTGTCGATTGGCACATAGCATAAATCAGCTCGTTAGTCGGCAGGAAGAATTTTCACCCTTCCTCACTGCGGGAATTACCTGTCTTATCCTTAAAAATAACACGGTACAGGATACGGCAGAAACACGACCGATTACTTGCTTACCAATCCTCCACAAATTCATAACGTCCACTATTAGTGGAAGGGTCAATGCGCACCTCGAGACCAACAACATTCTGTCCGAGGAACAGAAGGGCTGCTGAGCCGGGTCAATGGGTTACAAGAAGCAACTCATTATCGACTCGGTAGTTACAGACCAAGCAACTAGAGACCAAGGAAACCTCTTTAGTTGCTATATCGATTATGACAAGGCTTTGGACAGCGTCCCGCATACCTGGCTAATCGATGTCCTACATCTGTATCGCATTGATCCCAAACTAATAAAGTTTTTAGCGACAGTCATGGAAGCGTGGCATACCACCTTAGAAGTGCATTCATCTGATAATGCCTCAGAGCCTATGCATATACGGAGGGGAAACTTTCAGGGGGATTCGTTCAGTCCCCTGCTCGAGTTGGTGATCTGAAGGATACTCTCTTGTCGGAATTCCTGCGATGTGTGAGAGAAGAGCTGTAATAGAATGTATTCGCTATCTCCTCACTGGTTTATACATTCGAAATATTGCCGTGGTCGAAAACCGATCTGGAAAACCTCCAGTGACAGATACGGACTACTATGTCCATATTCCGAATGCATCATTCAAACTCTGCCGTGGAGCGGATGAACCTGCCTCGTGATATCGGAGATAGGGGCGCGGTTGACGTGCGGAACAACATCATTTCCAAGTCGACTCACTGCGCACTTATTTTTACAGCAAGAAGCCGACGTGTCCCTTGCATGCGGCTATCTGTAAGGCAGACTGTGGGCTGACTCCACTTAACTTGAAGGATCGGTCATTCAATTCTCTGAATGGGTTGAAGTCGGACCAACAGCGGATCAATAAATAGAAATCGAAGGTAATGCACGGTGAACATGTGAATTGTCTTTGTCGCCCATTTGTCGATTTGCATTTGCCGAATAGATGGCTGTGTGTTGGGGAGCTCTTTGCTGAGACGGAGGGATTCCTGTGTACCATTCAGGACGGCGTGGCCGCCACCCGAGCTTATAAAAACCTCATAATGAAAGAGCGGGTGGAGAACGGCCAGTGCAGAATGTGTGGTTCGGCGTTAGATACGTTGGACCATCTGATTTCTGGCTGCACTGTAATGGCACCGGTGCATGCATGTAACATGATTCATCAAAACCTTGCATACAAGAGAACATATTCGGTTTACCGATATGAGCTGCCAGCAGTACTTGATAGTTCTGCTTACAGCATGTATTGAGACTGACAAATTCTAATGATCGCCACATTCCACACAGCAAGCATGGCGTGTTTTTAGTTGACAAGACTTATCGCTCCGCGTATATTATTGATGTTGCTATCCTCCATAATAGCAACATTGAACGGAAATATGTGGAGAAAAATGTGAACTATGAACCACAGGCTCGGGAAATCAGAGAAATTTGACGTCTCGAGAAAGTGGTTGTAATTCCCATAATATTGTCAGTTACAGATATTGTACGTAAATCCCTCACGGCTTCCCTTAAAGTCCTAGGACTATCACACAGTCTGGTTCAAACCATGCAAAAGTACACCATTCTGCATACGTGCTTGATGTTGTGGGGAATTCTCAACGGATACTCCCATTAACCTACCACCAGCCACCAGGACCTCTTTATCTTTTAAATAGGTAGGATCGTCCGAGCCTAAATGCTTGGCACTTAGTGCTACTATTAAGCAAAAACTGGCATCTGCCGAAATTGTAACAATTCGGAAATGAAAATGAAAGGATAAAAAGATATAAATAATCAAAAAGAAAAAAAAAGAAACTAAAAAAAATAAAATTTGTAGCTGAAATATTAACTTAATAAAACTAAAAATTTGTAATAAAAATATGCCTACAAAAATAAAATACCATTCCCATTAGAGCCCCAAAAGGAAAATTTTGATTCCAAATTGCTTGTCATCAAAATTATATTTTTTTATGCATATACGCCGATGCTAAATAATATGCTCATTCTTCAAGTTAAATATTCTTCGACGATAACAATTTTTTATACACTACGCATGCATAACATCATAAATGTATTACGATTGGAAATAACTGTCAATTGTTTTTTTTTTTAAATTTTTCCTTTGAGAATCATACCCGTATCAGAGGCAACTATATACAAAGTTGGTGCCAAAAGATTTGAAATGTTTTGTAGGATTACAGTGCATAAAATAAAATCTCCAGAAGCTTCTTGATTCCCAAACATGAAGCATCCTTATAAAATCAGCGAGGTCTTTCTTGTCGAAAGATATAAAGAAACGCTCTTCATAAACTACAACAATATTTCTACAATTTAATGCAAACTCTCGAATTTATCCACTGATTAACTTTCATACTTACGTAATTTGTTGCCATTTCATGTTGTCTGTTAGTCACTTATTTTCAAACAATTTGACAGTTTCCTAGATCGAGTAAAACTAACGTACGATCCTCATACTTAATTTGATCACCGAGCAAATTTTATAACTCCTAGATGATCCACCATTCGTTTCAGGTATATATTTCATCAGTAAAAGACCACCGTCTAGTTGATCCCCCTGGCATACTTTTAATTAAAAATAATTTTGGTTTACCAGCTAATATTGAGCAGTAATTTACTTGTTATAAAGTTGTTATAGGTAAGCACACGCGCCACCGTACCGATCTGATGCTGAATCTCACGCAACCTGAAGAATACGTTCAAGGAGTTATTGTAAATAGCACAAAGCCAAAATTTAGTCCCAGTAAGAAAATATCCTATTAAAAGCGCAATGATACCTGCGAAACAAAGGAATACACTTTCTGTGCTCCAGCCAATCAGACTTTTCCACATTGCTACTGTCTTTCATTTAAACTCCCGGGTAGCACTCAACTTTGAAAACCAAAATTATTCTTCTCTAATTGTTCTTCAAATTCTCGACTTGTCATTGCCATCTTACTTCAGCAACTGATCTCCACTCAAAAGAAGGCCTGCTTCAACTACTCACCCATCCACCTTCATCATCTTGAACTTGCAATTCAATTTCAGCGATGGAAAAAAACGAAATTTAAATTAAATTTCTATTCATCCCAGCCAAAGACAGAAACGTTATGCTTGCAAATAATAATATGCAGCTTGAACAAGCTTATGTGCCAGTAAAAAGGTCAATATTAAGGAACTATTTTGAAAATAATTGAGTTTTTTTTAAGGGAGATGGGTTTTCGATTTTTTTCTTTCAAAAAACCGTCTTTCTAGTTTTATGACAATTTACGCAACAATGGTCTCAGGGGAAGCTTAGCGCTGTGGGTCTGGCTTTTGCTGTTCATCAAAAATGCACCAACAATGTGGTATCTTTTCCCTTACGCGTGACGACTTACAATTATCTGTTTTAATTTTGCTATTTCATATAACCATTCAGTCGATTCGTCAATCGTCCCAGTGAGACTACAGCAGGAATATTAAATTCTAAATGCTCTGTTCAGCAGCATTCATTTCGATTTGAAGTTAAATTTCAGTCTACTCCCGTCTAACACTATTCTCCCTTAAGTTTTACTGCGCAATGAAAAATGCTCACAAACATTACAATTATATCAAAGTATCTTCAAAGTGGCTCCTACCTTCTAATTAGTGACAGTATGGGAATGCGTCCAGACGATTGTTTAAAACATCAAATAGAAGTGGTGCTTCGAGTGTCTCAGTTAACTACTAAGCCTTGTTTATTATCAAGTTATTTTCAAAAAACACAGTAGTTACCGACAATGTATCAGCCAATCCTCAGAACGGGTGAAAAGCCTGAATTCCCTTGGCAGTTAGTTTCACTTAAGATATTCGGTCTATGGCCGCTCCGTGATAATGTCTCGAGAAAAGTCAATTTTTTTCACAACGTTTGGTCAATAATCATTGTCCTGTTTTACGCACTTACAATCTACGGTGAACTTCTTTTCATTTTCGCTAATACAAATAATCTCACATTGTTGACTGAGTGTTTGTGCACTACCGTGATTGGACTCGCATGTTTTCTACGTCATATTTATGTTTGGATTATACTGCCGGCGTTTAAACTTCTTCTAGAAAAATTCTATCGAGACATATACATATCTAAAAAGTATGCCTTTTGCCTTTAGGCATTATCAGATTGTGATGGAGCTTTCTACTAATTTAAGGAAAAATCGTGATCCCGGTGGCATTAACAAAGCTTCAGAAGCAGATTATCGTTCTTGGTTCATTATACGCGTGTCATCCTATTTGTATATGATAGCCTTGACCATGTTTCTCTTTGCACCTGCGGTGGAACTCATAGCCAGTGGATTTACCAAAAGGCCGGTTCCATATAGAATGGAGTTCCCCTATAGCCTAGACGACAGAACAGTTTACCTAATCACTTATATTTATACGGCGTTAATTGGTGCTGCTTGTGTTGGGACGACACTAGCTCAGCAGACATTGTTGACCATGTTAGTAAGGACTTCGAGCAGACGTTTCTGTTCTCTACATCATGAACTGCAAAACATCTTTGAGAAAACAGCAATGGCTCATACGCAAGGACCTAACAGCATTTCCAATGATCGCCATGCACTTTTCAGAATAAAACTATATGAAATTATAGAAAAGCAATGTTCACTGATAAGGTAACAGCACTGACTTATGTTCTTCATATATTCCATTTTATTAGTCCCAAACCGAAGCATATTATTTGCTTTTTGATCAACTACATCTAGTCTCGTTTTTCCCCAACCTTACTGAACTGACTAAACTAATTTTCAGATTCATAAATCATCTGCGTGACCTTATGGATATGCCATCTTTCATTGTGCTTAGCTCCAACTCACTGCTCCTTTGCGTTATATTATTCCAGATTGCAACGGTACAAATTAAAACAAGACCCACTTCCAAAGTACAGAGTTTCTCGTTTTTCACAGCAAAGCTTCAATCTATCCTCCTCCCGCTATCTATTCTGGTTGGGTGGATGTCTTCTGGACGTATATATTTTTTCAGATATGGGAGAGAAGCTTATCAATTCGGTAAAAAGTTACAAACTCTTTGAATATCCTCTCTCCGAAAAGGTCGTTAATTTTATAACATTAATAGAGTCAACAATTAGCAAACGGGTTTTACCTATGCAATTGGCAGCTTATTATGGAATATGGGACACGAAATCGAAATATTGAACTTTGTCGTGCTATCCGTTTCTGCATAGCAAGATCTCAAAAACCAAACCGTATTACTGCACTTCAGTACGTAATATTATCACGAAGGACATTTTTGACGGTAAGTATTTAAAGGTATTCATTCATTTACATTCTCAATTAAAAATTTGAAAAAACGCCACCTCAGACTACTCTGAAAAGCAATGAGTTTTTGGATAAGATTCAATCATTCTCCAATGCCCAGGATTCCATTATACTAGTATGGACAAACCTATAATAATTACATGAAGCGTGTGAGACACTACCCTTAAGCTTACTCACAATTTCCTAAGACGACTTCACTCCTTCTCTACTCTTCTGCCCCAAGTGCCTTTGGGGCGATCCACTCGCTGGTCATCTCTCGAGAGCTGGTGTAGCCAACAATGCAATCGTCGTCCCTTCTTAATATGTGACCTATCCACTTCCACTCTTCCGATCACATCAACTACGGGTGCCAGGCCTATGGGCCGACCAAGTTCTTTGTTAGTAATAGTATCAGGCGAGTATACTACGATGATATGACGCAGACAGGTGCTTACGAAGATTGAGAGCTTTTGAGTAACAGTGGGGGCCACTTTTCATGTGCTACTCCCATATAGCAACCCAGAAGGAACAGTAGCACATAACAGAAATGACTGCATTTCCAGATTTTAGACAGGACAGCGGAAGCGGATCTAGCGGTATTGATGCGTCGGGCATTGGTTCGATGCCGCTGTCGGCAGAAACCACACTTTCTAGATATATAAATTGATCGACGCCTTCGATGCTTTGCCCATTAATGCAGATCGGGAGAGTGCGTTGACCTGTCAGACTGGGAACCTTATTTTGTTAGTGTTTATCTTGAGTCCAACTCATTTCCCTCTCTTTCCAAAGTCAAAGCCATTAGGCCAATGTCATAAAAGCAGTTGAGGTGTCTGAGGAAAGATGGTATGATCCATTGAATTCCTCTATGCCCCCTGGCGAACTCCACTTTGAATCTCTAATTCCTCTGAGATTTTACCGGCACATGAGATTTTACGTCATCATATGCCCCTCTGATAATAGCATAATGCCTTTCCTGCGTTTCCTGCGTAGGGAACACCAGATACACTCCCTACTCACACTAATGAAACCTTTCTCAAGATCGATGAATGGCAGGTGAAGCGAAGATCTAAACTCCGCGCACTCTTACAAAATTATTTGTAAGGTGTTAACGTGGTCAATGCCAGAAGATCAGAAGTGGATATCAGTCTGCCCTCTGTCAATCAAGCTTTCGAGATGTTCTTTGATGTGACTAGCCTTTTCTTGCGGAAGAGAAAGAACCTCAACGGATGTGATACTGTTAGGAACCACGGTGAAGTGTTCTTTCTACCTTTTCAGTTGCTGGTCATGGTGGATAAGAAGTTAGGCCGTAACGTCCTTCGCATGACCTTCGAAAAGATGCAAGTAGCTTACAGAGTGTACCTGCCGTCCGATCAGCAACATAGCTCTTCCACGGCGAAGCGTCAACTGGATCATAACATTAGTCGATGTTGAACTTGGGAGGACGCCGCTTTCCTACCATGCGAGAGATGACGGACGCAAAATACAAGCGAACGTAAGCGATCACCCTTTCAATCATGAATCTCGCACCATCAAAAATACGTACTCCGGTTCCTAGTGAATTCCATTGCAGTTTACACAATCATATCAATTGTGCAATTTAAACCTGTAGTGGTACTGGCTTGGCGCTATCCTCCATGCCCCGCGTCAAACTGGTTGAGACCACAGTTTAACTAGCCATGCTTTCTTTCTAAACACCAACCCTCTTCTGAAATCTCCCCTTTTTAGGTTACGGCGGTAAAGCAGAAATGGATTTCACATGTCAAAATACTCATCAACAGTGTTGACAAGATGACAAATCTTGCATCATCAGAGACGGAGGCGCCCAGGGCTTCCCTTCTCAATATCCTTCTCCAAACTGGTACTTTATAGCGCAAATTAGAGGTTATCACTCTGGCTATAAGCAGCCTACAGATATACCGCAGTTCCCTACGTTTGCCATCATCCTTTCCAGAGTGAAGTGTGTGCGTTTTTTAGGGGGGAAGCGTAACCTCTGAGCACTCGGCCAATAGATATTGCAAACCTTGAACTTAACTCCCTCGTCTAACCAGATATCCCCGATACGTTTGTGTACCGCAGAATTTCCATTAGTGAATGTGTTGCTAAACGCTACAACTAAAACACATCATTACCAAAGATTTGATGTTTGAAACGCCCATAGACAGGGCATTCATATGAGAAATGTTCCGTGGATTTCGGTTCCTCATAACAGGAGGGACACCAATAATCTTGTAAAATTCGTATTCTCAACATATGTACCTATGCCCAGTTAGTGAATTATGGCTAGCCAGAATGACCAGTCTTCCTGCTTTTCGACAGGATAAGCTTTGCAGTACATTTTTTCGGTCCAGACAGGAAAAGTTTAATTTGTCTAGCAGCATCATCATGGGAAGCTTCTTCCTAGTTCTTAATAGGAGCATTAGGCAATGCCACTGACACTCCCATGGACGGGATATTAAACCCTCTTTTGGTAAGGCACACACCGTTCCGGGATCTCGATCAACAGCTAACACACCCACGTCATCAGCAGAAGCGCGGGAGTGTATTGGTAAATTTTGTAGTTCGCATAGTACTAAGTCGATTAACATACTTCACAAAAGTGGCGATAGCATTTCTATGGCAACCTTGCATTGTTTCTGTTGTTCCATCGCGTACTCAACTTTCAGAGTTTCATCCTCTATCTTTGAAACCAACGAATGAAGAGCAGACTCACAGGACTTTCCACACTGGTAAAAATGTTCACTGTGTTCGAAGGACAGTATAGCAGCTCTCATTTTTTGGTAGGTAACCACTGCTCTGGCAGTATTCCAACTCCTCTTGCAACACTTCCTTTCCCCATCCACTTCCGTCATTTGTTCTTCCGGATGGTATACTGCCAAAAGAGTCTGTAATGATTCAACTCTGAGGTTCATGAAAATTTCATCCGTTTTTCTAAGGGAGTCTATCTGGACCGACTCGTCCCTTGGAAGTTTTTTTCGCTTTCCAGTTCTTCAGAATACGTTTGCAGCACTTCTTCTTATTTCCTTCTCCTTTCCTTTCCAGTCCGCTTTCCTGGGATCCCGTCTTTGTATTTCAGTCTGTTTGCCTACAATAGTCAAATTGAATTCTAATTATCGATAGTCTACAATGAGAATTCGTCTAGCCCCCGCCAATCTGCAATCATCTTTGAAGCGCAAATAGTTAGGTCAGTTACTTCCCTTCTTCTTGGCTACACGTTCATAGTCATGAGATCAGCTGAAGTGAATATATCAATTAGCTTCTCTCCGCTAGGATTACCTTTGCTAATCCCCCAACAAACATGTTAAGCGTTCGTATTACAACCTATTAAGCGTTCGACACCACTTGATTCTGCATACACAAAGAATCATAGGGTAAATAAGCAGATGCAACTATGACGTTTTTCCTATCGTCATAAATATTGAAAGATGACCGAAACTAGTCCTGGAAGCAGAATTATCTTAGCAGTGTCCCCCTAACAATTTTGACATCAGGACACAAGCTTTCGTCGAAAAGATCCTAGCCCTTTTCACTGATTCACAGACCTTATTAAATCTAATATGTAATAGAAAACAGTTGAAAGGATATGCAACCGTCGATGTGTAGCCAGGTTTCCCTCCCAATGTACCGTCAAAGACTCGATCTGAAAATTGCCTCATTTAGAAGTGCACTATCCTCCGCAATTCATTGTGGAGAAGCGCACCGAAGATGCTGCAATTTGTTCTAATTTGTATAAGTCGAAGACCATAATTGTATTCTGCTTTCAAAATAAATCTGATGCCCTGCAGTTTCCTGATTTGATTGAATTTCAAACTTTCCAGGACAAAGTCGAGCACCATGTGGTTACTGCTCCTGAGCACCTTCAGACTTTTTTGGTCTAGTCCAAACACCAGGCTGAAAATCTCCAAGTTTGTGGATTTGTTCCTCCTAGCATTCATAAACTTGGCTCTTCAGTGTCCGAAAGGAATGCCCGGGTTCTGTTCACCTAGCATGCTAACAATATCCCCTGCTTCCTTCAAGTGTCAGATATCCAACATCCGACATGTTCCATCTTGCATAGTTCGGTAATTACAATGCTGAACTTGAATTGAACGCCAGAACTCAAGACTAAGATTACTTCCTGTAGACACTTTAAAGCAGCCTCATCAATGCACTCCAATGGAGATACTCACCATGGAAACTTTGATTGTTAAATCTTGGCTTCTATGTCCTTGTTCCCAAAAAAACTTCACTTTCTTCCACAGGGCTTTACTCTGCAATCGGCTGAGAGCCTTATTAGGTGCACGCTGTCTGGGCCGTTTGACTCCATTTTCGTATACTGGCGTTAGACCAGTAGCCTCCATGTCACCAGCTGCTCTCTCTTCCCTTTTCCATTGAGATGGAAAAGAATGCCTTCCACAGATTTCTCCTTGGGGAGGACATGAATTTAGTGAGACTTCCGAAATCCGCGAAATACGCTCGAGACTATATAGTCTCATAGTCTCGGGAGGATTCGAAGTCTATAACTTCTTATCACTTGGGGAGTTTTAATCCAAAGATTAAAAATAAATGTTGTTGGCACCCTTAATAAAGTACTAAACTAGAGTTCTAGAGTCATATTCGCTCTAGATACTTTGGAGTGCAAATATTCTATTGTGTACGTGCTATTTAAAACTATCTCCCAAATACAAGGACTAACGGTTTCGTCCAAGGCAGAGGAAGGAGAGGACGACAAGGGTGCGAATTATATCCAAGCTTAATTATTGTTTGGGGCATGGGGGATCCTAAATCTACATCCACATGATGTTGGCCCGGACCAAATGAAGAGCAACTTACCGACTTGGAAGTTCAATTCTAACTCGAAAATAATACCGCATATATCAATGTAGTGCACTCTAACAAAGCCTCAACAGCACTAATTGCTTTCCTGTGATAAAACTCAGCGTCCTCTAGACGCCTTGCATCCTGAACCAACGCTATATAGTCCGTCAAACGCTCGACCGTAATCTCCTTAAAAACCGAAAGTATTTGTACATCGTACATAATGTTCCACACTTATAGGCCCAACAAATAGTAGTGTTTGACAATTGCAGAAACTACGTTTAGATTATACGCCGTTACCATACCAGAGCCTTTTCTCCACTAAGTGGCTGTTACATTACCATAAAGGTGTTTTTAGGATTCACTTATAATGGCAATTTTTACTTCGACCTGAGAAACTCTGCAACGGTTACCACGTCCCTCCTTTCCCTACACAATACGAACTTTTATATGTAATATGCCCTCTCTCCTCAAACCTTGTACATTGAAACGATTAATGCCGCTGAGGAAAGCCTTCTCGAAATGTAGAAACATGAAGCACTTAAAGCTCCTCTTTGTTGACGTCTATTCTCTTAAAAGGAAAACAACCCATTAGTGCGACCATTTCCAGCGGCGAATAACGCCTGCGCTGCCTCCACTGATATCCTAACTGACACTTTCAGGCTAACGCCAACGCACAACGGAACTGTTCCTTCAAGGCAAAACAAATTTCTCTTCTTGGTGTGACTTCGTAGTGATCGTTGAACCTTATACAAATCGTGTAATTTCGACACTTTCTGCGGCCTTTTCCTCAAGTGAGTAGGCGGTTTTATGTAAAACAATGTAAAACAAATCGCACTATTGCCAACAAATTTACTGAAATGTTCGGCCTTGAATGTGAGTGTCACACTGATGTGAATCATCATCACCAATGGCGCAACAACCGGTATCCGGTCTAGGCCTGCTTTGATAAGGAACTCAAGACATCCCGGCTCTACGCTGAGGTCCACCAATTCGATATCCCTAAAAGCTGTCTGGCATCCTGACCTACGCAATCGCTCCATCTTAGGCAGGGTCTGCCTCGTCTTCATTTTCTACCATAGATATTGTCTATAACCTTCCAGGCTGGATCATCCTGATTCATACGGATTAAGTGACCCGCCCACCGTAACCTATTGAGCCGGATTTTATCCATAACCTGGCGGTCATGGTATCGCTCATATATTTCGTCGTTGTGTAGGCTACGGGAACGTCCACCCCCACGTAGGGGGCCAAAAATTCTCCGGAGGATTCTTCTCTCGAACGCGGCCAAGAGTTCGCAATTTTCCTTGCTAAGAACGCAAGTCTCCGAGGAGTACATGAGGACTGGCAAAATCATTGTCTTGTACAGTAAGAGCTTTGACCCTATGGTGAGACGTTTCGAGCGAAACAGTTTTTGTAAGCTGAAGTAGGCTCTTGTGGCTGACAACAACCATGTGCGGATTTCATCATTGTAGCTGTTATCGGTTGTGATTTTCGACCCTAGATAGGAGAAATTACCAACGGTCTCGAAATTGTATTCTCCTATCCTTATTCTTCCTATTTGTCCAGTGTGGTTTGATATGGTCGGTTGGTTGGTTTTCTGTGCTGACGTTACCACCATATATTTTGTCTTGCCTTCATTGATATGCAGCCCAATATCTCGCCCCAATGACCGCCTGCTCCGATGAAGGCAGTTTGTACGTCTCGGGTGGTTCTTACTATGATGTCGATATCGACAGCGTAGGCCAGTAGTTGGGTGGACTTAAAGAGGATCGTACCTTTTGCATTTACCTCAGCATCACGGATCACTTTCTCGAGGGCCAGGTTAAAGAGGACGCATGATGGGGCATCTCCTTGTCGTAGACCGTTGTTTATGTCGAATGGTCTTGAGAGTGATTCTGCTGCTTTTATCTCGCAAATTGGTCAGGGTCAGCCTAGTCAGTCTTATCAATTTCGTCGGGATACCGAATTCTCTCATGGCCGTGTACAGTTTCACCCTGGCTATGATATCATAGGCGGCTTTAAAGTCGATGAAAACATGGTGCAATTGATGTCCATATTCCAACAGTTTTTCCATCGCTTGCCGTTGAGAGAAAATCTGATCTGTTGTTGATTTACCTGGAGTGAAGCCTCTTTGGTATGGGCCAATGATGTTCTGGGCGTATGGGGCTATCCGGCCTAGCAAGATAGCGGAGAATATCTTATCGATGGTACCCAGCAACGTGATACCTCTATAATTGCTGCACTGTGTGATATCTCCCTTTTTATGTATGTGAAAGATAATGCTTTTTTGCCAATCGTCAGGCATTGATTCGCTGTCCCATACCTTGGGCACAAGTTGATGAACCACTTGGTGTAACTAGTCGTCTCCATTTTTAACTAATTCGGCTGTAATTCCATCGGCTCCTGGCGGCTTACGATTTTTAAGCCGATGAATTGCACGGACTATGTCTCCTATACTTGTTTGTGGCAGTATGTGTCTGTCGTCTTCAGTTGGCGGGACTTCCAACTCGCCAATGTTCTGGTTGTTCAGTAACTCATCAAAGTGCTCCACCCATCGCTCCAATATGCCCATTCTGTCGGAAATCAGATTTCCCTCTTTGTCTCGGCAGGATGAGCATTGAAGTGTATAAGGCTTCATCCTGCTGACTTGTTGGTAGAACTTCCGCGCCTGGTGCAGTTGCTCCCTGTAATTTTCTAGTTCACAAACTTGTTGGTTCTTCCAGGCTTCCTTTTTCCGTCTATGAAGTCGCTTCTCCGCTCAACGGAGTTCATGATAAGTCTCTGCGCGTGCCGGCTTTCTTTGAGAATGTAACATTACTCGGTGTGCAGCATTCTTCCGTTCCGTTGCTAGCTTGCATTCATCCTCAAACCAGCCGTTCCGACTTTTTTTGCGGCTGGGGCCAAGTATCTTTGTGGCCGTATCAATGATAACGTTCTTCAGGTGGTTATGAAGATCATTTGTTGATGCTTCATCTCCAGGACCTCTGTTGACTGGGGTTATTGCGGCATCCATTTCCCTCTTATAGGTGTCGCGGATGGCTGTGTTGTGGATGGCTTCAGTATTCACTCTCACTTGATTGTCAGAGGGAATTGTAGGTGGTGTCGTAATTCGAGCTCGGAGCACCATGCCAATGAGATATCATAGTATATTGGCCCCTCTATATGTTCTGACATTCATCAAGGCGTTCAATCAGCACGTGGTCAATTTGGTTGAAAGTGGTCCCGTCTAGAGAGGCCCACGCCTGTTTGTGAACCGCTTTCTGCTTTCCCCCAGGTACGATTTTGATGTCAAACTTGCCTCGCAAACGCAGAATGCATAGCTTTTCGCTTCTATTTTCAAAGCCGATAACAGCAGGTTTCATTTTTTGACTGACTAAGAAACCTACTCCGAACACATGGTTTACTGGATGGCCGCTATAATATATGGTCTAGCGGCTCTTCTCCAGGAGACCGGTCCCTGTCCATCGCATCTTCTGTAACGCTGTTACATCAGCCTTATATTGGGACAGGGTATCGGCTAGCTGCTCAGCAACATTCGGTCTGTAAAACCCATCCTGTCCGAGGCTCCTTTCGTGGCTTCGTAACATCGGTTTTCCGTGTAGGGTTGTCAGCCCTACCGAACCCGCAACCTGGAGGACCAGTTGGTACATTTTGTCCCGTTTTTAGGCGTGGGAGACTCGCCTTCACCCTTCTCCGTCTGCAGTTTTTCATAAAGAAAGAACTCCCAGCCATCACCACGTGGAGGTGGAGATAGGGTTTGGTAGTAGAGCTGTTGGTGTTGGTTCAGCAATCGTATCCGAGATTTTACGCTCCATCGTGGGTACCAATCCACAGTTCGCCCTGGGACCTATACTACCCTTTGACCGCCCCGTAAAATAATACCTTATTAAAATCGGTTTACTATCTGTCTATCTGTCACACGCATTTTTCTCGGAGGCGGTTACAGCGATTGATACCAAATTTGGTAGAAAGGTGGGAACTGTGAACGCTCACGTATTCAGCGAGTTATATCCTTTTATGTCGACTTTAAGGGGGTCCCCATACATGCAAAACAAAGAGGAGGGGACTGTAAATTTTTTTGTCACCAAATGTAGTCATTTGGGGTACCAAATAAAAGATCGCTTAGTATTAAACTTTCCCAAACCGATCTTACTTGACATTTGTTGGAAAGGTGGGGTGTGCGAGGTGTCGAAAGTAGTCATTTCTTTAACGGATCCATTCGCAGAAACTACTTATTCGATAAATCTGAAAAAAAATCAAGAGGCTGCCACTATATGGTGCCTAGGCTCCGAAATACCCTCCATACCGATATCTGCTCAAATAAAGTTAATAACGGTATATTGCTATGACTTTGAGTAATTGGCTGCAATACCCCCTTAAGTTTATCCTAGCACCACGAAATTTTGCATTTAGGCTATAATATAAAACATGATCCTACCAAATTTGATGGAAATCACACTATTACCAACAAAGTTATAACAAGTCAAAATTGTCGCTTTTTTGCAAATTCAATGAATGTCACTATCACCCGAAAGTTGACATTCTCACCTAATATATGCATACAGATTGCGTGCTAGGTACTAACTAAATGTCGAAAGTAACACACAAATCCTTTCATACTTGAAGCGTCCAGCTTCCGGTTTCGCAAATTGTTTTATAATTCAAGACCCGCCAAGGGTATGAATTATATTGATCGAAACGGTCCGAGCACAACACAGAAGAAACCAATTACTTCTCAAATTAGCGCAACCCGCCTTTAAGTTGATGACCGGCTCGACAGGGCAACTCATTCCTAAACCAAATTTTATTCTTTTATTAGTTTTGTCCTGATGAATATCAAAAACACGAAGTGTAGAAATTTGGATTTTTCTTATAAATTATATTACTGAAAAGGTATAATGAGAATCCTTATCTTCACCGAACTGACTAGCTCAGAAATAAACAGACGCGTGTCGCGGGAGCACTTCCTTGAAGCCGCATTTAGGTGCTAATGAATTTATACGGTCAAATTTTGACACTTTTAACAATTGTTGGAATACCTCTGCCCTTGTGATTCACAATAGTCCACGTAAATAGTTATTTCCGCACATTCATTCCCATTGTATCCTAGCCATGAAAACAAGGCTTCAAAGGTGAAAGGTGAATTTCTAGCTATATCCATATTTAACAATTGGGTGCCACGACAAAGTAAACCCACAAAATCCTTCAAAAACCCAGCTTCCAACTTCTGCCTTGTTTTGTTAGTATTACTTACCACACTTTAATCCATTCCATTATATATAATAAATAATAAACGACTTCTATCTATTCTTGTTTCAGGTCCTAAATTCATCATTATCTTACTTCATGTTTTTGAATGCAATGAAATAAACAGAAATGTTAAACAAAACAAAAACCCCCAGCCGTTGGCACGTTTGATACATTTTATTGAATTGTTTCTATTTTCAAATATAGATGGTAATACGTATGCTAAAAGCAATTTGGAATTATGCTGTTTTCCTTTCGTGACAGCTGTCAGAATTTCAAACTTCTCTGCACTGATTTTAGTGTTTTATTTTATTTGTTTACTGAATTTCGTTAGTTTCGCTCAGTTGTGTGTTGGAAATGTCCGCAAAAGCCGAGGAGTTAAGCGAAGCCCAGAAGGCTCGCATCGAGCGTAACCGAATAAAAGCACTTCATTTGCGCCAGGCGAAGCTAATATCCCACCCCTATGCGAAAGTGTAGGTCGAGAATGATGTACGATTTCAAGCTGATTATCCGAACAGTGCTTGTTTTTCCAGAGATGATAAAGCCCAAACAACAATTAAGATCCAGGGAACCAAGTACATCGATAGTGGCGGCGGCTTCCTCGTCGAAGAACCCATCGTCAAGGACTCGAAAGATGAAAAGCAAGACGCTCAGGCTGCTCCGCAAACAGAGAATGGGGCGATCACGATACCAGTCACATACGAACAGTGCCTGGAGTGCGGAAGAGACTTTTTCGAATCAAACCTTCTAACCAACTTCGAATACGCCGTTTGTGACGATTGCCGTGATCCAGACGATAAACATTCACTGATCACTAAAACTGAAGCCAAACACGAGTATCTACTCAAGGATTGTGATTTGGATAGGCGAGAGCCCCCGTTGAAGTTCATTGCTCGGAAAAATCCACATGACCACCGTTGGGGCGAAATGAAGCTCTATTTGCATCTCCAGGTAGGTAATCTTTCAATTAAATGGTAGTGGAAATAGTAGGTTTCAATATACATATACACCCCGGTTGTGCGCCGAAGTCCACCAATTCGATGTCACCCAAAACTGTCTGGCGTCCTGACCTACGCCATCACTCCATCTCAGGCAGGGTCTGCCTCGTCTTCGTTTTCTACCATAGATATTGCCCTTATAGACTGATAGTGACCCGCTCCCAATCTTTGAGCAGGATTTTATCCACAACTCCATACTCATGTAGGAGGCCAAAAATTCTTTGGAGGATACTTCTCTCGAACGCGGCCAAGAGTTCGCAATTTTTCTTCCTAAGAACCCAAGTCTCCGAGGAATACGTGAGGACTGGCAAAATCATTGTCTTGTACAGTAAGAACTGTGACCCTATGGTGAGACGTTTCGAGCGGAACAGTTTTTGTAAGCTGGAATAGGCTCTGTTGGCTGACAACAACCGTGCGCGGATTTCATCATCGTAGCTGTTATCGGTTGTGATTTCCGACCTTAGATAGGAGAAATTTTCAACGGTCTCAAAGTCGTAGTCTCCTATCTTTATTGCTCTCGTTTGAACAATGCGATTCGATGTTGTTCGTTCTTTGGTTTTTGACGCTGACGTTGCCACCATGTACTTCGTCTTGCCTTCATTAATGTGCAGTCCCTGCTCGATCTGGATGAAGGTAGACTGTACATTTCATTGTTCTTGCCATAATGTCAATATCGTCAGCGTAGGCCAGTAGTTGGGTGGACTTGAAGAGGATGGTGTCTCTCCCATTTACGTTTGCATCGCGAATCGCTTTCTCCAGGGCCAGGTTGAAAAGGACGCATGACAGGGCATCTCCTTGCCTTAGACCATTGTTGATGTTGAATGGTCTCGAGAGTGATCCTGCTGCTTTTATCTGGCCTCGCAGATTGGTCAGCCTAGCCAGTCGTTATACCGAATTGTCTCATGGCCGTGTACAGTTTTACCCTAGCTATGCTGTCACAGGCGGCTTTAAATTCGATGAAGAGACAATGCAATTGATGTCCAAGAGTTTTTCCATCGCTAATTACAGAGAGCTGTGATGTGAGTGGTTTCAGTATTCACTCTCACCTGATTGTCAGAGGGGATTCTGGGTGGTGTTGTAACTTGAGCCCGGAGCACTATGCCAACGAGATAGTGATCCGAATCTGAACTCCTTACCGTCAGATTCCCTTCCCTCGCTTCCTTCCTTTGTGGAGATTTTAACCTGCCCATGCTCAACTGGCCTAATCATCTTAGCCTTCCAATTCCTTCCAACAACCTCTCCCATTCTTCCCTCCCACTTTCTTCCTTTATGTACACTTGCTCTGCCCTGAATTTCAATACCACCAAAAACTCTTTGGGCTTTCCAACCTCCCCGAGCGCCACCTCTCTTTATTTCCTTGCACATTCCCGGATGTCAAAACTGACGCCCCCCACCCCGCGGTTGAATTTGAAGCGGAGCTCCCTAGTTCAAAACCCAAAACCAAGCGTAAACCCACTAAGTTCAACTTCCGCAAAGCCAATTTTGACGGTCTGAACTCAGCTTTAGCGTCTTTCAACTGGGTACATATATTAAGCAACTCATCGTGTGATCAAGCTCTTAACACCTTCTACAATATCCTCTCTGATCTTCTCTCCTGTTATGTCCCTTCTTCCCCTCCCTGCCTACGTTCGTCCCCAACTTGGTTCACAACGGAAATTCCTATTAACATTCGCTTGAAACATACACTGCGGAAGAAGTTTCGGGCTTCTAAGAATGACGCCGACCTTGCTCACTTTAAGGCTATACGCTCTACTGTAAAGTCAATGGTCAGACAAGCGCGTAAAAGGTACCTATTGAGCATCGAAGCCGCCCTTGCCCGCGGTAACTTAAAACCCTTTTGGTCTCACGCTCGCAATTCTCGTAATCCAACTCAATCTCTCCCTTCTTCTATCAGCTTCGCTGACTCCAGTGCCAACTCCCTACAACAATCCTGCAACCTTCTCTGCACCTACTTCTCTTCAGTGTTTTCTCCCTCGAGCCGTCCACCCTCTACACCTTTCATAACTACAAAATCCTCCGAATCTCTAGCCATTCCTCTCCTTACGCCTTCCTTGGTTGAGTTCCTCATTGGTAATCTTGACCACAATGTCGGACCTGGCCCCGATGGACTTCCTAATCTCTTCTCCCTTAACTGTAGAAAACACATTTCCCTCCCCCTGAGCATAATCTACAACAAAAGTCTAGATGAATGCTACTTTCCCCGTCTCTGGAAAGAGACCCTTAGAATTCCTATCCTCAAGAGCGGAGACCCTTCCCTTGCTGTGAACTACCGCACCATTTCTCTTCTCTCCTCTTGCTCCAAAATCCTGGAAAGATACGTCAACGACTGATTGACCGCGCACTTCGTTCACCTCATTGTCAAAGAGCAGCATGGTTTCGTGAAACATAGATCAACCGCTTCAAATCTTCTGGTCTTTACCAACTTTGTTGCTAAATGATTGAATTCACGACAGGAGGTACATGCTATTTATACCAATTTCTCCAAAGCCTTTGATACCGTTGACCATAACATTCTCCTCTCTAAACTTTCATTACTAGACTTCCCTCCCTCAAAGTTTCATTTCATGGTCACTCATCTGGTTCCTTCTCTCCTTCCTCTGGTGTTCCCCAAGGTTCTATACTTGGCCTCCTACTCTTCCTGTTTTTTATCAATGACCTCGCCTCCATCCTCACCTGCTCGTAATTGCTTTACGCAGACGACCTTAAATTATTTGCCTCTGTTTCGTCTCCGTTGGACTGTGCTCTCTTACAGTCCAACCTTCATAATTTAGTCCGTTGGTGTTCGGTCAACAAGCTAATATTGAATGTCAACAAGGGCCATTGGGTGCACTATCCCCTTAAACCCTCCCCAACATCCTTTTCCTATTCTCTCAGTGGACAACCCCTTTCACTACTGACCTCCTTCAAAGAACTGGATGTAATATTCGACGATAAACTTCGTTTCAAATCCCACTTCGTTGACATCATCAATAGAGCTTCCAAAATGTCTGGTTTTATTCTACCTTCCCCCTCCGACTTTACCTCAATCTACCCCTCCTTAACACTCTTCCATTCCCTTGTCAGAAACATTCTTGAATATTGCTGTGTAGTCTGATCCCCCTACCGTATCCGTGACTGCCGCGCTCATGAAGTTGTACAACGCAACTTCACCCGGACCCTCTTTTACAAAAAGAACCTTCCACGGGTTGATTATCGTCACGACTCCGCACTCTCAATCTCCCCTCCCTACAGCAACGCTGTATCTTCCTTGATATGTGTACTCTTTTCAAACTCTGCAATTGTCTGATGGACTGCTCCGCCAACTCGGATATTACTTCCCGTATCGCCTCGTCTCATAGCACATGTAGCGGACATTTTTTATGTACCCTTCGCGGAGCTCGAGATTTACTTCCACTCTCCGATCGCGAGGCTTTGCTGGTCTTGGGTCCTTTGACTCTATTTCCCTCTCTAGCTTTAAGCATAAAATAAGCCATTCACTTGCTTCTCCCTCTGAGGACAATATGTAATAAGGAATTTGCTTTCTGTGTATTGTCGCCATTAAATAAATAATAAATAGACTCATAGGTGGCGGCGTTCAATCAGCACGTGGTCAATTTGGTTGAAAATGGTCCCGTCTGGAGAGGTTCACATATGTTTGGGAACCGCTTTCCGCGCAAACCAGTTAATTTCGTGCGATACTGCTAAATGAACAATCCGCAGTCCATTATCGTTGGTATACCTATGTAAGTTATGGGAGCCGACGTATCGCCTGAACACGGGCTCCGTCCCTACTTGATGCTGAAATCTCCAAGTGTGATTTTGATATCATACTTGGGACAGGCTTCGAGAAGGTATCCTTCTCCGACTCTGCAGTTTCCTCTGTAGGGGCGTGAACGTTAATGCGGCTTATATTTCTAAATTTGCTTCGCAAACGCAGAGTGCACCTTTCGTTTATACTTTCAATGCGATAACAGCAGGCTTCATTTTTTGGTTGACTAAGAAACTTACTCCGAGCACATGATTTACTGGATGGCCGCTATAATATATGGTGGTCCCTGTCTAGCGCATCTCTTGTAACGCTGCTACATCAGCCTTATATTGGGACAGGGAATCGGCTAGCTACTTGGCTCCATATCTGTGCAGGAAGCACACGTTCCATGAGAAAATGCGCTCATCGTTATTTCGTTGTCATTGCCGAGTGCGTCGTTGTATAGTCAATCCAGTCCGAGGTTCCTTTTGTGACTTCGTAACGGTTTGTTTTCCGTGTAGGGTTGTCAGCCCTACCCACAAATTTGTCTCGTTTTTAGGCGCGGTAGCCTTCATCCTTCTCCGTCTGCAGTTTTCCATTTCCATTTCCTAGAGCTGGAGATAGAGATTGCTAGTAGAGCTGTTGATGTTGGTTCAGCAGACGTTTCCCAGGTTTTATACTCCATCGTGGGTACCAATCCACGTTTCGCCCTGGGGCCTATTCTATCCTTGGGCCGCGTTGGTTATATTTGCAGCCATTAAACCCACTTCGAGGGAGAGTTACACTACACAGCTTTTCAATCCAGTCCCGTCCTCCGAGGGTGTTCTACCCGTTTCAGTTCCTTTTGCCTCACCAACTTTATATTGATTAACTTTAACCATCACCTTGAATAAGTTGTGATGCTCTACATACACCTGTCATGACGTCTCCTATTATCCTTAACGAACCTTGTACAATGAAGCATCAGTTTATAATACGGGACTTCATATGCAACGACGCCTTTAAGACAATCGGAATTTTCAAACAATCCCATCTAAATATTTCCCATAATTTCCCAGTATCATGAAAAATTCTCTCTTCATACCTTCAATCAGCCAATTCTTAGATCAATATTGTCATCTTTGAAATCATCCTATTTCTCGTAAAAGTAAAATTATACGTCGCATCGATTCGAAAATTCACAGTGGTAATCGCTGGGACAACGTGCCCAAGATGTTTTCCACGCCTTCTGTGCAAATAGAATATGTGTGCTCACTACCCTCTGGCTAATTTCCTATTGCGCTTGGAAAATTTAGCAACGACACCCACAAAAGCTACCGTTGCGGAGAGAAGACTTGTTGGGGTGTGTTCGTAATAAAAAAACAGACAAGTCTCGCCAACGCGTTGGTTGCAGTTGCTTCGACTCGGATTAAACACTGACAGAGTGTTCGCCGTCAGTTCTCATGAAGGTAATTTGTGCGGATTAGAAGCGCAAGATTTGGGCACTTTGCAGTCAGTTGAATCTCTATAATCTGATTGCTGTAAGTACTTAGCGCCTTGTTCTGTTCGTTACCCGTTTTGCCGTTCTACCTGTCTTCTTCATGGGTTTCTTACGGATCATTCTTTTTATTTTTGGCTTTCTGGTTCTTCTGGCGTTAATTGACCTCCTTCAAATCATTTAGAAGGATCCAAAAACGCTGGCAAAAGCATTGGATTCGATACGGCCCGTGGTCGAAAACTTACGGAAAGTAGTGATCAATTCTGACGAAAGCGTTCCATTCATTCAACGTGTAAAAAGAATTCAATGTCTATCTATCTGCCACGCCTGGTTTACTCGGAAACAGCTGAACTAATTGTCAAACGAATGTGAAATTTGGTGAGGAGGTGTGGTCTGTGAATCCCTTTACATATAGCAAGTGGCGATATTTTGTGTCGAGTTTGAAGAGGGGCCCATACATGCGAAGGAGGCGTGCAATTTTTTTCACAGTATCATCATCAACGGCGCAACAACCGGTATCCGGTCTAGGCCTGCCTTAATAACGAACTCCAGACATCCCGGTTTTGCGCCGAGGTCCACCAATTCGATATCCCTAAAAGCTGTCTGGCGTCCTGACCTACGCCATCGCTCCATCTTAGGCAGGGTTTGCCTCGTCTTCTTTTCCTACCATAGATATTGCCCTTATAGACTTTCCGGGTGAGATCATCCTCATCCATACGGATTAAGTGACCCGCCCACCGTAACCTATGAGCCGGATTTTATCCACAACCGGACGGTCATGGTATCGCTCATAGATTTCGTCATTGTGTAGGCTACGGAATCGTACATCCTCATGTAGGGGGCCAAAAATGCTTCGGAGGATTCTTCTCTCGAACGCGATCAAGATTTCGCAATTTTTCTTGCTAAGAACCCAAGTTTCCGAGGAATACATGAGGACTGGCAACATCATAGTCTTGTACAGTAAAAGGAGGAGAAATTATCAATGGTCTCAAAGGTGTATTCTCCTATCCTTATTCTTCTTCGTGTTTGACCAGTGCGGTTTGATGTTGTTGGTTGATTCGTCTTCGGTCCTGACGTTGCCACCATATATTTTTTCTTGCCTTCATTGATGTACAGCCCAAGATCTCGCGCCGCCTGCTCGATCTGGATGAAGGCAGTTTGTACGTCTCGGGTGGTTCTTCCCATGATGTCAATATCGTCAGCATAGGCCAGTAGTTGGGTGGACTTGAAGAGGATCGTACCTCTTGCATTTACCTCAGCATCACGGATCACTTTCTAGAGGGCCAGGTTAAAGAGGACGCATGATAGGGCATCCCGTTGTCGTAGACCATTGTTGATGTCGAATGGTCTTGAGAGTGATACTGCTGCTTTTATCTGGCCTCGCACATTGGTCAGGGTCAGCCTAGTCAGTCTTATTAATTTCGTCGGCATACCAAATTCTCTCATGGCCGTGTACAGTTTTACCTTGGCTATGTTGTCCATATTCCAACAGTTTATCCATCGTTTGCCGCAGAGAGAAAATCTGATCAGTTGCTGATTTGCCTGGAGTGAAGCCTCTTTGGTATGGACCAATGATGTTCTGGCCTAGCAAGATAGCGGAGAATATCTTATAGATGGTACTCAGCAACGTAATACCTCTATAATTGCTGCACTGTGTGATATCTCCCTTTTTATGTATGAGACAGATAATGCCTCGTTGCCAATCGGCAGGCATTGATTGGCTGTCCCATACCTTGACCACAAGTTGATGAACCACTTGGTGTAACTGGTCGCCTCCATATTTAACCAATTCGGCTGTAATTCCATCGGCTCCTGGCGACTTATGATTTTTTAACCGATGAATTGCACGAACTGTTTCTCCTAAACTTGGTGGTGGCAGTATTTGTCCGTCGTCTTCAGTTGGCGGGACCTCGAATTCGCCCATGTTCTGGTTGTTCAGTAGCTCATCAAAGTACTCAACCCATCGCTCTAATATGCCCATTCTGTTGGAAATCAGATTTCCCTCTTTGTCTCGGCAGGATGAGCATCGAGGTGTATAAGGCTTCATCCTGCTGATTTGTTGGTAAAACTTGCGCGCCTGGGGCGGTTGCTCCCTGTACTTTTCTAGTTCACAGACTTGTTGGTTCTCCCAGGCTTCCTTTTTCCGTGTGTGAAGTCGATTCTCCGCTCGACGGAGTTCGTGATAAGTCTCGGCGCGTGCCCGCGTTCTTTGAAAATGCAACATTATTCGGTATGCGGCATTCTTCCGTTCCGTTGCTAGCTTACATTCATCGTCAAACCAGCCGTTCCGAATCCTCTTGCGGCTGGGGCCAAGTATGTTTTTGTCCGTATCCATGATAACGTTCTTCAGGTGATTGTGAAGATCATTTGTTGATGCTTCATCTCCAGGTCCACTGTTGACTGCAGTTATTGCGGCATCCATTTCCCTCTTATAGGTGTCGCGGAGGGTTGTGTTGTGGATGGCTTCAGTGTTCACTCTCACCTGATTGTATTGAAGATTCTGTAATACCTCTTACAAAATCCAACACCTACTGCACCCACAGTATTGCAAGCAGACCGAAACCCATACCCATAGACAGGTCATTTCCATTTGTAGCGATGGTTGGCAACTCTTTCCGTCATCTTCTTCAATTTATCCACCAAATAGGGCGATATGTTGCTGTCATTCGATGATTAATTTCGGTAAGATTGCCAATTTTCACTTGGCATTGAGCCGGTACTATTCCTTGTTTCAAACATGTCTTAGACCTGGGGTGCAAGGGATACCTAGGCTAGTTTGCACCTTGTTGGTTATCCGGAATCATCGCACATATTTCTCCCTATTCAATGACTGAAGATATCGTGTACTCATGGATTCAAACCGCTGGCTGGCTCATCATGGCATAATTTGCACAATTTCCTTCGTGGCCACGCCATTTGGATATATTCATACCATTCGAAAAGGTATCGAAAAGTATATCTCTCTTGCAAATCTTGGCGATCCAAACCGGAAGCCTGCTAAAAATTTTGCTTTCTCCCTGCATTATGTTATTATGTTACTTGTTGATCGTTCTGTATGCAACAGACGCAAACATTCACAACGGCCTCTTTCATCCAAGCCTTTCAGTTCCCTTTTTGAGTTGGCTTAGAAACGTCTTTAATTGAGTTTCCATACACTAACCGCGTTAGTGAAGAACTAACCCTTCCACCGTTACAGGAAAAGTCGTTTGTAGTGTTTAGATATATAAAAATGATTCGATTTTTATTTTCAACTAATCCCCAAGAACATAGAGCCAAATAAACATACATGAATAGTTGATAAGGCGTGTAATCTAAGTGAAGTATCTCTAAATTATTTTCTAGGTTGAGAAGCGAGCACTAGAAGTTTGGGGCAGCGAGGAAGAGATCATTAAACAACGTGAACTGCGTGAGGATAAACGAGAAATCTCTAAAATCAAAAAATACAACAAGAAAATGAAAGAATTAAGAATGGATATGCGAAGCAGTCTTTACGATCGGACAGTCAAGGCGAGTCATACACATTCGTACGGGGAGGAAACATACAATGAAGAGGAGGATACCTACACACATACCTGCACTGAGTGCGGGTTTGTGGAAACTTTCGAAAAAATGTAAAACAGCAACAACATTAATAAACGTGCATTTTACTTTCGCAACAGAAGAGATGCTCTTGATTGATAGTTTCTCCTTTCACAAAAAAAATTGCTACTCAACTGTTCTTCTGTTTCATATTGAAATCTACAAACACAATTCGAACACTTTTATTCCCTTGTTTAAATGTCTGGATAATAGTTTCACAATTAGAAAAAAATAAAACTTTAAGAACAATTAGTGAACATTGCAAATATTAATAGATAAAATAATATAAATGAATAAAACACTAAATCTAATCAAATACATTCAGTTTTCTTTCTTTCGTTTCGCCTATTTCATTTATTAGCAAACCCATAGAGTGCACAACGGTCTACGACAAGGGAATGCCCTATCATGCGTCCTCTTTAACCTGGCCCTCGAGAAAGTGATCCGTGATGCTGAGGTAAATGCAAGAGATATGACCCTCCTTAAGCCCACCCAACTACTGGCCTATGGTGACGATATCGACATCATGGGAAGAACGACCTGAGACGTACAAACTGCCTTCATCCAGATCGAGCAGATGGCGCGCGATCTTGGGCTGCACATCAATGAAGGCAAGACAAAATATATGGTGGCAACGTCAGCACCAAAAACCAACCAACCAATATCAAATCGCACTAGTCAAACGGGAAGTATAAAGAAAGGAGACTACAACTTTGAGACCGTTGATAATTTCTCCTATTTAGGATCGAAAATCACAACCGATAACAGCTATGAAGATGAAATCCGCTCACGGTTGTTGTCAGCCAACAGAACCTATTTCAGCTTACAAAGACTGTTCCGCTCGAAACGTCTCACCATAGGGTCAAAGTTCTTACTGTACAAGACTATGATCTTGCCAGTCCTCATGTATTCCTCGAAAACTTGGGTTATTAGCAAGAAGAATTGCGAACTCTTGACCGCGTTCGAAATAAGATTCCTCCGAAGAATTTTGAACCGCCTGCATGAGGATGGACGATTCCGTAGCCTACACAATGACGAAATCTGTGAGCGATACCATGACCGTCAGATTGTGGATAAAATCCGGCTCAATAGGCTACGGTGGGCGGGTCACCTAAACCGTGTGGATGAGGATGATTGCACCAAGTGCAATATCTACAGTAGAAAAAGAAGACGAGGCAAACCCTGCCTAAGATGGAGCGATAACGTAAGTCAGGACGCCAGACAGCTTTTAGGGATATCGAATTGGTGGACCTCGGCGCAAAACCGGGATGTCTGGAGTTCCTTATTAGGGCAGGCCTAAACCAGATACCAGTTGTTGCGCCGTTGATGATGATTATAGAGTGCACCGCACATTCATTAATAAAGAATATATGCGTTATGTAATAAAGACGAAACATTCTTAGGGTAGGTCCAGAAAACTCTAAGACCACAAGAAAATATTATATATTATGGTTTATTAATTTGATTTCTTTAACGACATTATTATACGCTACATAGTAGACAAAATTGCAAATATTTGAAAAAAAAAACAAAATTATGAATATTGCATTTCAATTGTTTCCATCTTGGACCACTTGATGGGGCATAGCGCGTCAGCCACCCTCACGCGCACACAGTCCGCTGAAGTGCGCTTAAACTCCTTCCGCCAAGACCGTTTTTCCTCATCACATATCCGAACAAGGGTGTATTCAAAGCCCACCTCTGCATTCAGATCACCCACCAAGGTCACCATTTCACCTTTAGAAAGCCTGTCCTGAACTGCGTGTAATTGCTTCTAGAAAGCATCCCCCAATCTCCGTTAGTATTGTACAATTATGATACGTCTTATTATTATTATTTTGTTGTTAAGGGAAAGTCGCACCGCGTCCTTGAAGAACTATTGTGCCCCTTTTACTGATTATAGTGTACCTGTTGATCATAGTATCTCAAGCAGGCCAGTAACCGTTAGGAACTTTAGTATGTTCCCCACTTCCAGAAGTTTCAGCTTTGCATCTGGTATTAAGTGTTCTCCCAGATGTATCGACCTACTTTGCACAAGTGCTGGACACTGTCCCAGGACGTGCATAGAGGTTTCGTCCTCCTCCTCACAGAACCTGCAGGCAGTGTCCGTAGATATCCCTAGCTTCCCTAGGTGGTAGTTCAGCCGACAATGACCAGTGAGAATTCCCACTATGATTCGGAGGTTCTTTTTGGTGAGGTTTAAGCAATCCTTCGTGCGCATGGGTTCGTATCCCCCAATAAGCACCCTGGACTGCTCCATCCCTGGTAGGCCCGCCCAATATAGTTCCCTCAACCGTTTTTCTTCGTTTCTTAGATTCATAGCCATGAAACCGTTTCCGATTCCACAGAAGGGTTCTGGCCCGTATAAAGGCATCCCTGCTCCCTTCTTGGCTAGTTCATCCGCTGCCTCATTGCCTTCCAGCCCAGCATGGCCTGGAACCCAAAGTATCCAGACCTTGTTGGACGAGCCGAGTGTATTCAGTCTCTCAAGGCATTCCCATACCAGTTTAGAGTTCACCTGGTTGGATAAGTGCCTTGATCGCTGCTTGGCTATCGGTGAGAATAGCTATGTTCTGCCCCCTGTAGTTCCTTTGCAGATTAAAGGAGGCACATTTGTCTATGGCGTAAATTTCCGCCTGGAATATGCTAGTGTACCTGCCCATTGGCTCAAAGTACATTTTCCTTGGACCAATGACACCGGCACCCGCTCCCTCTGCTGTGAGGGATCCGTCAGTGTACCAAGTAATCAGTTGCTGGTTTAAGCCGTATGTCACAGCCACGCTTTCCCAGTTTGTCTTGTTACTCCAACGTGTTTCAAACTTCTTATCGAAGTGAAACCTCGTTGTCATGTTGTCCCTCGGTATCAGTAATTCGGGATACCGCCTAGAAAGGATATCAATCTTCCTTCGATTTAGGCAGCTCCCCGCCTCACTCATGCTACCGGCCATCCTGAATATTGATCTCCTTGCCTGCATCTGTATGTGCAGATGGAGAGGGGTTAATCCCAGAAGGACCTTCAGGGATGCCGTTGGGCATGTCCTCATTGCCCCACTGATACACACGCAAGCCAGCCTTTGGAGCTTATGTAATTCCCTGGCTTGTGTGCTGAGTTGGGTTCTTTCTGCCCAGATTACCGCTCCATAGGTAATCATTGGTCTTACTATTGCAGTATATATCCAAAGTAGTATCTTCGGGCTACAACCCCATTTTTTTCCTGCTATGGATCTGCAAGTCATCAGAGCCCTCGTGGCTTTCCGACAAGTGTTTCCGACATGTGTCTTCCAGAGTAATTTTTGGTCTAGCGTGATTCCCAAGTATTTGACCTCTGTTTCTCGTTTCACCTCCATATCATGTAATGTTATGGCTTTCAGGTGATCCAGCTTACGCCTCCTAGTGAATGGTACTATGGTGGTTTTGGTTGGGTTGATCCGCAGTCCCACCTTCCTGCACCAGGCACTAGTAACCCTTAATCCAGTTTGGATTCTATCACATAGGGTATCTTCATATTTGCCCCTACAGATTAGAACAATGTCGTCCGCGTAGCCCTGGACTTGTATTCCAGTATTAGTTAACACGTCCAGGAGTTCATCCACTACCATACTCCACATCAGCGGCGATAGTACTCCGCCCTGTGGACAGCCTTGAGTGGTGTTCATGATAATAGAATTTGTACCTGTTTGTACCTCTATTTGTCTGCTTTCTAGCATTTTGCCCATCCAGAGTGCCAGGGTGTTTCCCACTCCTTTGCGGCTCAGGGCATCCTGTATCTCTGTGTGCGATGTGTTGTCGAATGCTCCTTCGATATCCAAAAACGCGCACAGTGCAATTTCTTTTGTTTCAATGGCGTCCCGTAGTACCTCTGTCAGCTGATACAGAGCAGTTTCAGTTGACCTTCCTGCCCGGTAAGCGTGTTGACAGTGATGTAAGGGATTACGCTTTAGAACGTTAGTTCTAATATAGTTGTCTATGACCTTCTCCACCGTTTTGAGTACGAACGATGTTAGGCAGATTGGTCTGAAAGATTTAGGGTGAAAAGGATCCTTTTTACCCGCCTTCGGAATAAAGACCACTTTTGCCCGTCTCCATGCCCTTGGTATGTAACCCAGTGCTATGCTCCCCCTTACCACCCTCAGAAGAGACTCTAGGATAATTCCTAGGCCTCTCTGGATAAGTGCAGGGAAAATGCCATCTGCTCCGGGAGATTTCATTGGTTGAAAGGTTCCCACTGCCCATCTTAGCCTAGCTTCTGAGCATACCTCTTTTGCTAGTTTCCAGCTCTCTTTCCTTCCCCTTTTATTCGTTGTTGGGGTGTCAGGCAGATTATTGTCGCCTGCCGCCGAGGGGTAGGACCCCGGGAAATGAGTTCTGAGAAGCAGGTGTACCCTGTCCTCCTCATTCTCGGTGAATGTCCCATCTTCCTTTTTCAAGCAGACAGAGGATATTCTCCCGTCTTTGGCTACAGCCTTGTACAGCCTAGTTGCTTCTGTGATCTGTTCAATCCCTTCACAGAATTCCCTAAAGCTGTTCCGTTTCGCTTCCCTGATGGCGTTGCTATACGCAGTCAGTGCATTTTTATACCTCCGCCAGTCCCCGGTTCGTTTTGCCCGGTTAAAGAGTTTTCGTACCTCCGTTCTCATTCTGGCTAAGTTTCTGTTCCACCATAGTACATCCCTTGATGACTTGACTGTCTTGGCCGGACAGCTGGCCTCATATGCGTCAATGACGATTGTGTTGAGGTCTTCCACCACCGTTTCTAATTCGCTCCTGATGTCACCGCTCCCTTGAAGGTGGGCAATGTTGTTGCTCAGGTGCATTGTGTAGGATTCCCAATCCGTTCTCTTAGGATTCCTTATTATTCTTTTTATTTCGGAGTTACCCTCAATGTCGAATCTGATTATCCTGTGATCAGACATTGAGGGTTCATCCGACACCCTCCAATTCCTGACCATCCCGTTCATTAGGGTATTTCCTAGAGTTATATCTAGTACCTCTTGTCTGGTGCTGGTCACAAATGTTGGAGTGTTCCCTACGTTGTATATTTCTAACTTATTACTAAGAATAAATTCGAGAAGGTACTCACCTCTACGATTAGTGTCACTGCTTCCCCACACTACGTGGTGGGCGTTGGCATCGCAGCCGAGAAGAAGTGGTAACGCCCTCTCCTCGCAATACTCCGTCAGCTTTGCGACTTGTTCCGGTGGAGCCCGGCTCTCGTCTCCTGGGAAGTATCCCGATGCTACCACTACCTTTCGAGTGCTCCTCCCGGCTTCCAATGAGACTTGGATAGCCACAAGGTCCCCGGTTAAGAACTCTGAAAGACATATGTATTTTAGATTACGTTTGAGAATTATGCAAGCTCTTGGTTTTTCACAAGACGAGTCCCAAATTACCTGCATGTCTCCTCCTTGCAGACCGCAAATCTGCCACCGGTACACCCAGGGCTCCTGAGCCAGCACTATTCCAATGTTCTCCTTGGAATTTGCCCTTGCAATCACTGCAGATGCAGCTCTCGCATGGTGGAGGTTTATCTGGGCTATCCTAGTGCTGGCCATTGGCTCCGTTATTGTTTGGAGCTCTTCTCCACTGTCGGAGTGTCACCCTCCTCCTCCGACATGGCGCTTTCCTGCGCGTCGCTGTCCACCCCGAGCCCTAGCAGTCCTAGGTCTAGGTCGTCCAGCTTCTGCTCTTCACTGGGCAGCAGGTCTATTTCCCTGGTTGATCCCGTTCTTTCCGCCTCTATGGCTTCCGCGACTTCTTCAGGGACCTCGGTAAGTTTTCCACCCGATGCCTCCTCCGAGGTCTCTTTCCTTGGCTTTTCCCTGTGCACATGCACGGGTATGTTGCCAAATCGGTAGTTGATATGACAACTCCGACGTTTAATTGCCTCTAGGGATCGGTCATCTACCCCGATCGTGAGGAGTTTACCCTTTCCCTCCACCTTGCTTCTGAAGACTCTCCATAGTCGAGTATGGAGATCTTCGTTCTGAGCAATTAGGAGTCTCATGAGGTCTTCTGTTACTATTGCCGCGGCCTTTGGGAGAAAAACTGTCACCATGTGGGCTCCTGGTATATCATCTCCAGCACATGTTGACAGTTCCACCCCTTCCCAGCCTGGCAATCCAGGAATTATGGTTCTGACCCATTCTGCGGTACCTTCCGTCGCGCAGTCCACCAGTATAAGGCCTGGTCGAAAGCGTATCCCGGTGAACACCAGTTTCGACGTCCATCCCTTGATCATCTGCTTGACGACAAGTTCTTCAATGGTTTCCTGTTCCTCCCGAGTGAGTATTTGCTCGGGAAACCTTTTTGGCAGTATGGCCAGTCGAATGCCCTTGACCGCACTAGCATAGCTAATGCCGGGCTTCCTGGGTCCTGCCTTCACTCCTGACCTGCCCGGGTTTTCTCCTCCCGTGGGTTCAGGTCTGGGTTTTTTGGGGGCATTCCCTTCATGCGGGCTGATCTCTGCTGCTCCCCGCTTTCTCGGCTCCGGTAGAGATGGCTTAGGCCTGTCCTGAGCCTTCTTAAGGGCCTCTTCTGGTTTCAGGCCTTCCTTCAGATAGCGCAGGTACCATTTAACCCCGGCGCCACTGAGACCTGTCTCCTTCCTGACGTCTGTTATATTTATCTCAGACGTGCTTTTGCTGGTCCCTGCTCTTTGAGCAGTGGTGTTCGTTGGCTGTAGTCCATGCAGTATACCAATGCTCACCTTGGATCCACTGCTTGACGTCCCAACTTCTCCCTTCTTGGGTGTAGTCACCTGGCTTTCAGTAATTCGGAGACGTGCCTCCACCTGATTAACCAGTTTTGGTGCGGTACGGGGCCCCGCTTTTTTGGTTTTTGTTTTTTTTTTCCAATTTAGTACTCATTTGATTCCCACGAGTATGGGGGTTAAGAGGTCCGCCGTGCCATAGCCCCCCGTAGCACGGTAAGATCTAACTTACTCACTGAGGCGACCAGGTATCAGTGAGGCTCCGTTCGAATACAGTCAGTTACCCCCGACTGCAAACTATCCAATGGGCACGGTTCGCATGACACCCTGGATTGGGGGAGATGATACGTCTTAACCTGGACCGGAATCTTGCAGTCAAAATTGTGTCAAAAACTAGCTTCCAAGTCAAAAGAGCGTGCCTTGCGGTAGCCATCTTACTTTGCTTATGCCCAGAATGTCCATATCACTGGAGTTCTCGTTGTTCCTATCCATAGCGTTGTTGACTTTTCAATAGTAACAGTTTCGAAATTTGTAGTTTGTTAGCCCCAACTCGCAGTAGCATCAACAATTTGATCGTGGAACTATGTGCATTGAAAATTGATGATACGGGACGATGATTTGCTTGTACATGGCTAGCATGTTTCATGACGGAAGGTTAAGTTTGCCGACTTGCTTCTATGTGAAGTATAACACTTTGCAGAGGATACGCTCCACTTTGCGGGTGTTTTCTTTCTAGTGTGATTATTTTCCTGTGGAGCGGGAATTGTATTGATGTCATAAAAGTTGCTAAATTAAAAAAGTTGATAACCTGTTTCTTGAACATATCGCCCACCAAAAACCTTAAGGTCCTTAGATACTTATTTCATTGTTGCCTACTGGGGTTGCGTTGTGCCAATTCAGCATTTGCTCTTGTGGTGCTGGCTGCCCCTGTCGTTTGTCAAAGAACTGGATATTCCCTTTGAAGAGTAGGAGGATAACGGTCACTCCTGTACCGGTAGTTAGGCCCACCGAAAATTAAATGTGTAGGAGCGGATTTCCTTCCATGCAGAATTCTTGTAATAATGTAGAGAAGGTCCTGTCGCTTTAAGCAGAGTTGATCCATTGATTGTGGATACTGTTTCGGTTGCCATTGATGAACTGATGTTGACCGAGCTTAAAGTATATATATAGTTAAAAAAAGCCCACGGACCCTCTTCCCGCCGAACCGGACCGAGGGGCGACCAACCTAAGGATGAGCTGAAGGCAACATCCAAAGCCCCGCATCACAGCGATGATGCGTTTTAACGCAAAATGTGTGCGACCATGCGAAAATGTATTACTACATCCCGATTGTCGCAAACACTTCAGCCAATGACGCGGAGGTTCTACACTACAGAGACATGGATCTTATATCGAAGACAGTGCGGATCAAGACTGAAACCCATTAGGTCAGATTGTTACCGGACAGGACTCTTCGGACTATAGCACAGGTTGCAAGGATAACCGATTTTGCATCTCCATGTATAGTCCAGCCCTAAGATCGAGCTTTTTCAGCGTTTTATGTAAGTTCTGTGGGACTAATCCCGTCGCTGAAATTACTACTGGGACTACTTCGATCTTTTGTAGTCTCCAGGTCTGCTTCATATCGTCTGCCAAGGGGCCGCAGTTCCGGATTTTTTCGTGCTGTTTTTCAACAGTGTTCCGCTCCAACGGTACGGCTACATCGATTATAAAGCACGCTCGTTCTTCCTTCAGAAGCAGAACTAGATCGGGTCTGTTATGATTAACACTGTGGTCGGTGGCAATAGTGTGATCCCACAGTGGTTTAACCCGATCATTTTCCAAGATTCTCTGCGGAGTATACTTATAGTAAGGATGGTAGGTTACCACTAAGTTATACTTCAACGCAAGGTTTTGATGGACAATCTTGCAAACGGAGTTATGACGATTGGTGTACTCGGTACCGCTCAACATCCTGCACGCAGATGTTATGTGCTGGATGGTCTCCTCTTCGTAGTTGCATAACCTACAACTGGAGTTGGTGACTGAGGAGTCGTGAAGAATGTGCCGTTTATAATTTTTTGTTGGGAGCGAAGCATCCTAAATTGAAGTTAGGAATGCTTCGGTCTCATAGAAAAGTACACCATTTGTCAACCATTTGTTGGAGGCTTCGATGTCAATGCCTGACAACAACAAATTTTTTATATGACCTCCGTGAATGGGTTTCTTTTTCCACATGTCGATCTTCTGTTGGACTGAAGTAACATTCGACATGGGATCCCATTCTCTGCTTCTCAAGTTCAAAGGAGATAATTTATTATCTGCCATGACGGTAGCCTGATGTATTTGGCTAGAGGATTGTTTCGCATAGAAAAACTCACGAAGAGAATGCACTTGATTGTAGTGCAACGTTTTTAAATCAAGTACCCCCCTTCCTCCCTGATGACGTGGGATAGTGATCCTCAATTTTTCGGCAGCTCTATTGTGCATGTTGTTGTTTGCAAGAACTACCCTTACCCGTCTATTGACAGATTGTAAATCAGTATTACTCCACTGTATCACACCGAAAGTGTATAGAAGGACGGGAATGGCGAAGGTGTTGATTGCCATGATCTTATTTTTCCCGTACAGCTCAGTTTTAAGGACAAGATCAAGACGCCGTTCAAATTTCCCCAGCAACTTAGATTTCATAATTGCTTGCAATATGCCGAGGTATTTGTACACGTCGTCCGAATCCATACCCTCAATTCGGATGTTATTGTGGCTGTATCCTTCGTTGTCGGTGTGTTTTCCCCGAACAATTGTTTTATGCGACATTTTCCCAAACCCAACTGCATGCCAATATCCCTGCTGAACTGGATGGTGATGTCCAGCAAGGAGCGAAGTTGGTTCTGGTCTTTGGCATTCAATTTGATGTCGTCAATGTACATTAAATGGCTCAATGTACATTTCGACAATATGTCATGCTTGACTTGGAACCCGTATTTGCTTTCATGCAAAAAATGGGATAGCGGATTCAAAGCCAAACAAAACCACAGCGGGCTTAGTGAGTCGCCTTGGCAAATGCCACGCCTGATTGGTATCTCTCCTGATGTTTGTGGGGATACCGATAGTTTCGTGCTCCAATTCTTCATTACTGTTCTCAGAAGAAGAACGACATTCGGGTTGATTTTGTACAAGCGTAACACTTGTAGTAACCACGAATGCGATATGGAGTCAAAGGCTGATTTATAATCGATGTAGGCTGTCGAGATATTTCGTTTCTGATGGACAGCCTGCTTTATAGCTACCGTATCGATTATAAGCTGTTCTTTGCAGCCTCGGGAGCCTTTTGCGCATCCTTTTTGCTCCTTAGCTATAAATTTATGATGTTCATAGTTCTCAAGATGTTTTGAGATGTTCGCGCACAGAACTGAAGTGAAGACCTTGTAGATGGTAGGAAGACAAGTAATTGGTGGACATTTTGAAGGGCAAGAGGCACCCCCTTCCCTTTCTTGGGGATGAGGAAATATAAAATATAAATATATATAAAGGGATCCTTGGTGAAAAATTGTGGAACTAAATCAGGATCGGCAATCATCTGATTAAATTGATTTGTCAATATCCTGTGAGTGCTCTTGAACCGCTCCAGCCAGAAGTTGTGAATCTTGTCAACTCCTGGCCCCTTCCAGTTACCTGCCTTGTCAAGGGCTGCTTCAACGTCGACTTCAGTTACGTCAGGCATGGTCATTTCGGGGAGGGCCTCGCATGAACGCATAAGGTGTGGGACCCACGCTGCTTCTAAATTGCAACGGCTGGATTCGCTCCAAACACTTCTCCAGAAGTCTTCTGCCTGATCCAGATCGAAGTTACTTTCCCTATCTGAGTTGGTGAGATTTTTGTAGAATTCCCGTTGGTTCTGGAAGAACAAAGTGTTGTCTATCCTTCGCTGAAAGCTTTTCTGATACCTACGGATGCGATTGGAGCATACCGCAAGTTTCTGCTTCAGCACCTCGAGGATTTCTTCGATTGGCATATCATTGGACAGATGGTAATTTCCAATGATGTTCGCAACGCATCTGTGCGCTCTTGGTGATGGAGTTCCAAGCAGTGCTTGCGTGACACGATCAATCTCCTTTCTCAACTTTTCCACTCTTTTGTTGAGTAGAAACACCCAGAAAGGTAAAGTCCTTCTGCGCATACCTCTGTTATTCGCTCTAAGATGTTGATTATGGAGACGAATAACCGTGGCAGCTGCAACGTAGATCAGGCTGTGAACCTCTGTAGCAGTAATCTCGCTAGCCAAACGATCAGCCAAAATTCTGTGAACGGCAGCAATTATGTTATTAGTTGCCGAAGTAAACTTCAGTTCTGGGATCTTTGACCTAGCGTCTGGGAGAATCTCAGCATACTTTGTGAATACGACCTGGAATGCGGTCAAAGCCTCATTATAAATTGGGTCGACATCCCCAGTACTAAGCTTCTCCTGACTACTGGATTCATGGAGTGCCTTACAGGTGGAGTACTTGTGTTACTCCTTTGACTAGTCCGGTAATTTGATGACTCCAGCCCGAGCTCAAGTGAAACTTCTTGGAAGATTTGTTGCCTAGTTGGTAAGGCAACTCGGTTGTTATTCACTATCACCCGGTACTGGTTGACGACGTTCTGTTCCGGAACATGACTTAGCTCCGGAAATCGGGTTATGAACGCGTCATGTAGTCGATGTCTGTACCCTGATGGATTCCGTTCCAAATCCGTGACACGATAATAAGCGCGGACGATAAATTCGTTGAGTTGGTTCGTCCAAACCATACGACGCCTAGGTCTCCCGTCCCTGGTGGTTGACGGCATAACCGCCAACACATCCAAGGGCGAAGAGCCGCTCTGATGTTGTTGAACGACCCTTAACCGTGTTGGGTACTGTCTTCGTGTCCCTGGGGTCCCATTAAAAGAATTTAAATTGTTTTCCCCAATTTTGTTCCCACGAGTATTGGGGAGGCAGTCAACCCTGCAACAGAGCCCCAATGTTGCAATGCCCCATGGTTACCTCCAAAGGTAGGGAAGGTATTTGGAGGGGAGCCGCTGAAATACAGTGTAACGTCACTGCAATTCATCCGATAGGCGCGTCGATCCCTTCACCCCAGATTACGGATTTATTAAGGAGGTTTACTCCCCCTGAACGGGAAGAATCGGTAAGGGAGGACGAACACAAAGGGAAACGTTCTGCTTGTTCACGGCTACTTATTTACAAGATTGACTTGCGATATTCGTAGCTGACCCGGTGGGTCATGTCATTATCCGCAACCCATGACACGCGCCTGGTCGCATGCAGCTCTGCGTTTGCAACTCAGGTGAGGATAAACCTGGTACGCCAGGTATATATATATATATATATATATAGAGAGAGAGAGACTATCTTTTTCCCTTCTTTATCCGTTGCATACACGGTATGAAACCATTGGTGGGGGTATTGCATATATCCAAATGTTTCGAATATACATGTTTTTTCAAAGGTATCGAGTCAATTTGAAAGTAATTTTATTACTGTCCACAGTAACGTACCACGCTTTGAAAGCGTTAATTCGTTTTACGTATCCATTGAAGTGCTAAAATTGGGTTAAGATTCATTAGCAGTTCAGTTGCCTTCAAAATGACTTTTGCTTGATGGTTTACTTATGTTTAGTACATTGACTTGGTTTGATGAGAGATTGTCTATCTCTTGATAGACTTTATCGCTGACCCCAAAGATGACGGTAACTAATTTCCCCAGGATTCCTCTCCATTGTCATGAACTCCGGAATTGAATTGATCCTGATCGATGCTAAATGTTATTATTGATGCTAACTAACTGGTGGTTAAGTTTCTCGCAACTTATGTTAATGCTCATCTATTTGCTATACATACACAACCTCGTCGCGAATTACTTCTTGAATTTTGATATTGTCAGTTTCCCAAAATGGCTAAATCTACCATTTTAGGAAACCTAGAGGATGGAAGATTTGCCATCATTTGGGTTTCCGGTTAAGCGTTACTTCTGAAATAAGTGATACATTTGTGAGTGCATTGTTATTGTCTACATTCTGTAGCCTTCCGCCCACCCCCACACAGATCAACTTCCTATCATCAACGGCGCAGCAACCGGTATCCGATCTAAGCCTAACTTATGAAGGAACTCGGTATCACTCGAAGAGGCTCGATTAATAGTCTACTGTTATATTTGATATTGGGTGAAACATAGGGGAGTGAGAACTCAAAATGTGTAAGCCCCAAGAAGTTGAACTGGTCTCGTTCTCAGAACCCATTCAACCGAAAAATCTGGAAGATATCACAACGGTGCATCTATATGAAATCTATGCCTGAATATATATCTCTTTCCGATATCTGCACAAGTTAATGATGGTATATTATATTTTATCAATTTACTCAAAGACCACCCTTAAGTTCTTTTTAGAAGTGCAAAATTTGACATCAGTATAAGGGTTAATATCAGATCTGATTTGCTCTATGTTGCAAGCGATGGAAAAACTGTTGGAATATGGACACAAGTTGCACCATCTATTCATCGATTTTAAAGCCGCCTATGATAGCATAGCCAGGGTAAAACTGTACACGGCCATGAGAGAAATCGGTATCTCGACAAAATTGATAAGGCTGACTAGGCTGACCCTGACCAATGTGGGAGGCCAGATGAAAGCAGCAGGATCACTCTCAAGACCATTCGACATCAACAACGGTCTATGACAAGGGGATGCCCTATCATGCGTCCTCTTTAAATTGGCCCTCGAGAAAGTGATATGTGATGCTGAGGTAAATGCAAGAGATACGACCCTCCTTAAGTCCACCCAACTACTGGCCTATGCTGACGATGTCGACATCATCCATCTTGGTCTGCACATCAATGAAGGCAAGACAAAATATATGGGGGCAGCATCAACACCAAAAACCAACCAACCAACATCAAACCAGACTGGTCAAACGGGAAGAATAAAGATAAGGGAATACAACTTTGAGACCATTGATAATTTCCCCTATCTAGGGTCGAAAATCACAACCGATAACAGCTACGATGATGGAATCCGCGCACGGTTTTTGGCAGCCAACAGAACCTATTTCAGCTTACAAAAACTGTTCTGCTCCAAACGACTCACCATAGGGTCAAACCTCTTACCGTGCAAGACAATGATCTTGCCAGTCCTCATGTATTCCTCGGAGACTTGGGTTCTTAGCAAGAAGAATTGCGAACTCTTAGCCGCGTTTGAGAGAAGAATCGTCCAAAGAATTGTTGGCCCCCTACATGAGGATGGACGATTCCGTAGCCTACATAACGACGAAATCTATGAGCGATACCATGACCGTCAGGTTGTGGATAAAATCCGGCTGAATAGTTTACGGTGGGCGGGTCACTTAATCCGTATGGATGAGGATGATCCAGTTCTATGGTATAAAAAGAAGACGATGCAGACCCTCCCAGAGATGAAGCGATGGCATAGGTCAGGACGCCAGACAGCGTTTAGGGCGGCGCAAAACCGGGATGTCTAGAGTTCCTTATTAAGGCAGGCCTAGACCGGATACCTGTTGTTGCACCATTGATGATAATGATAAGAGTTAATATAGGGCATAATTCTGAATAAAACAAGGCATAATACTGAGGAGGAAATCCAACTATTACTAACAAAGTTGTAGAAAGTGGAAGTTTCCCATTTCATGTAAATTTATTGCACTCTAAAACGTATATGACGTCATTATCTTATCTTAATTCATTAATACCACAATCAGTAAACCCATATGAACGAGGCGCCCATAGAAACATCTTGACTTTTTTTGTTATTTGTATATACTCGAGCCAAAATGCGAATAGTCCAATTCAGATGGACATACATATAACTAGATTGTTACCGGGGTAGTCAAGTGAAAATATTCAGGTACATATGATCAATTAAGATGCATAAATGTGCAGTATTCAGTAATAACCAATGTTTGTTTGTTTAGGATTATATATGTCGTTAATAATATACATACATATATCTTGGAGTTTGGAAAGATGTGGAGGGGGGTTTTGCATTTTTAGCTATATACGAACGGGAAAACGTGGATAGAAAGTTTCTCACATAAGATGACCACAAAACCTTTATCCTCGAAAAGTCCAGCTTTCGATATTCCGACTTTGTTCCTTCATGGTTATTAGAGCTTCTTTTCTACATTTCCTGGTTGCGCTTCCGATCTCAAATGTGACCACTGAGACACATTTTCATTTCAATTCAAATAGGAAGGAAGTCTGCGAGCCCTGATTTACTAGCGCCCGCAGCTTATATTTCGCCGTTGCTCATTCCTCATATTTTCCCAATTAACAAGGTTGGTTGGTTGGATTTTTCAGGGGAGTATAGAATCGGCGTGAGACATTATACAATTACCATTATCTTGCCGAGAAGGAAGTGTACATGGAGTCGCTGTTCTTCTGGAAGACAACAGGTTTTCTATGTCTAAGGTGACGTTTTGTAATAAATGAGCGACTGTGAAACTTTGCTATCAACCTATCCGTCCGGATATATCGCGACTTCTTCTTCCTATATCCAATTTAGTAGGCTTATTTTATACCTTTTATGATATGGTGGACTTCATTCACCGAGATCGCTATTTTACTTTTACGATTTTACAAAAATTTTGGTCTATTGCACGAAGCGACCACAAGCAGCGAAACATTACCAGTTCAACTTTTCGGTCATTCTATCATTTAGCAAAACGTGATATTGACAAATATTAACTGTTCCAGTTTCTGTTGAAAAATACTAAAAAGTACAATACCTATTTATCTAAAAAAGTACTGAAAAATGAGAAAAGCTACTGAGGTAATAACGAACTCGCAAATTAGCGCCTGAGGTTCCTGACGAACTGCTTAAGGTGTTGAATTGAATTAGTACCAAAAAGACTACACTGACCCGTGGTCGTCGAATGTAACGTCGAATGATGCCTATTCGCACAAGTTTTACACACGGCCCCTTATGCGTATTCATACACTCGATGTCCGCGCATGCAGTTGGAGCAGAGGTTGCTTGTTTTAACAAACTCCCTCCCGTTTGTCTTTAGCGTAACCTTGCAACGCATTTTTCAGAATATGCATCTTTCGCATTCATTGAGGGGGCACTTATATGGTCTTGCACTCGTTGAGAGACGGTATGTACCCCCCTTTAAGTCCACCCAACTACTGGCCTATGCTGACGATATCGACATCATGGGAAGAACGACCCGAGACGTAGAAACTGCCTTCATCCAGATCGAGCAGGCGGCGATTGGTGCGAGATTTTGGGCTGCTCATCAATGAAGGCAAGACAAAATATATGGCGGCAAAGTCAGCACCGACAACGAACCAGCCAACAACATCAAACCGCACTGGTCAAATGGGAAGAATAAAGATAGGAGAATACAATTTTGAGACCATTGATAATTTCTCCTAACTAGGGTCGAAAATCACAACCGATAACAGCTATGATGATGAAATCCGCGCACGGTTGTTGTCAGCCAACAGAGCCTATTTCAGCTTACAAAAACTGTTCCGCTCGAATTGTCTCACCGTAGGGTCAAAGCTCTTAATGTACAAGACAATGATCTTGTATTCCTCGGAGACTTGGGTTCTTAGCAAGAAGAATTGCGAACTCTTGGCCGCGTTCGAGAGAAGAATCCTCCGAAGAATTTTTGACCCCCTACATGAGGATGGACGATTTCGTAGCATACATAACGACGAAATCTATGAGCGATACCATGGCCGTCCGGTTGTGAATAAAATCCGGCTCAATAGGTTACGGTGGGCGGGTCACTTAATCCGTATGGATGAGGATGATCCAGTCCGGAAAGTCTATAAGGGCAATATCTATGGTAGAAAAAGAAGACGAGGCAAACCCTGTCTAATATGGAGCGATGGCGTAGATCAGGACGCCAAACAGCTTTTAGAGATGTCGAATTGGTGGACCTCGGCGCAAAACCGGGATGTCTGGAGTTCCTTATTAAGTCAGACCTTGACCGGATACTGGTAGTTGCGCCGTTGATGATGATGATGTACCCCCAATCTGCTTGATTTTTTAGAAGGGGAACACATGTTCACCTCTTCAATTACTTGGTATTTGGTTTCCAGAAAGTCTAGGTATGTCTCCAACTTTGGCATGCTTGTAATGACATCAATTTTTTGTTGCAATTCTCCTTTCGAGTATGAATCGAGCTTACTCTACAGAATGAAAATCATAATTGCATTGAAAGGGTTGATCTCCAGGTCATCCAAATTTGTGATGAGCTCATCCGTCATATCAATCATCCTTTTTCGTATTCCAAAACTGGGCCAGAAGTAAATGAGCAATAATGCGCTTGATGTCGTGTCTCCTCATTAAGAGGTCTCAAGAATTCTGACTTTCACTTTTACTGATGCGCCAGGTTAATAAAATTTCTGCAAACCAAAAAGTCTTCCATTGTCGTGGATAAGAAACTTGAAAGGTCCCCCGCTACATTTGTACACCCTGATCGTCTACTAAACTCTAAAAGTTTTTCCGCAAATTCTACGGCATGTCCGCTCGGCTACTTCATATTCCGCCAGGTGGTAAGGCTCACTATGTCGAGTTGTCAAATCCTTCTTGAAATTCTCTATGACTTTGAGGAACCTCTCCAGGCTGTGCTTCTGGACAGCGATGATGGTAAAGCCATTTCCATCGATCTCAAATTCGAAGTTATTTCAATAGCGTCAATACTAAGTAGTGTAATGAAAGCCCTAATCGCCTTGTCAGAGCTGTGGTTCAAAGTACCAATGGTCAACTTAGTGCGTTGGCTTCCAATTTGCTGCAGAAGTTCTAAATGTATTACGAAAATTCTGTTTCTCCAAATGGCGCCGATCTGGCTCGGCGGACCAAAAACAAATGTTTTGTAATAGAATGAAGATCAAAAATCCTTGAGATGGGTAATTTGGCTAGCAAATCAGTAATGATAGTGAAAAATACCAAGCTTCATTATAACAATCTCTGCTTTCCAGGGTTTCAAGCGAATGGGTCCCACCGATTTGAACAGATCTTAGAAACTGCATGGAATCAATTTGTGAATTCACTTCAGAACATCAATATCCGCAATGAGTTTATGCCAGATAGGGCAGTCGCCAACTGCAGTTTTGTCATATGCTTAAAAATCGTTCTAAAACGCCCCTAATCATGGATGATTTGTCGACCAGTAAAATCCCTAATCGAACCATTGAAAGGCTCACGAATGCTAGAGGATTTAACCGTGATGCAACACGTGTAATGCTACATTAAACATTCAAACAGTAAAAAATTGTATAAATCAGTTTTATTTAGCTTAATTATTTACGAAATAAGAAAAGTTGAAAAAAAAATTTACAAAGCTAAAAACATAGAAACTACTATTGACAATAACATAGTCATGAAACCGACAATAGCTGTCGAACTAGCAGAGTTGCCTTGTTTGCAGCTTTCAATGTATTCAAAAAGTTGTTTGTAGCTTTGCACTCTCTTCGGCAGGTCTTCCTCGTTGTAGCCGATCAGACCGATAGTCGAGTCCTGTAACCAAACAAAATGACTGCGTCTTTCCACGAGCCAACAAACAATATCGTTACACTACCTTGAACAGCAAATGCTTTTTCCCATTATAAATGTTGTACATTTCAAAATCTGGGGCTACTTGGAAATAGGAATCGATGGACGAGAGAGCGTTGATAATGCTGTTCGTCTTGCTAGAACCTCGCCGAACGACAACCTCGCCATCAACGATACTAGTCAAAACACATTCGGAATCCACACTGAACCCGGGATGAGAGGCCAAAGTTCCATTGCGGCAAATCACGCGGAAATCATATTCATTGATATTCAAATCGAAAGCATGATCTAAAAAACAATCTATTTAATTAAGAAATTTAAAGAAAATACGCAAATTACCTTTTAATGATTGCAATTCTAGTATAGCAACATCACCGCCTTCATTCAAACATTTCAACGCACCGTCATTGCCGTAGTAAGGGTTCTCATCATCCGCCGAGCACTCATCTCGCACTGAAAATAGATAGAGGTAAAAGTCCACTCCAAATACTGAGTCTCCCAGACTCACCAGTTGATGGAGTTCCAGTAATGTTCACATCGGACCGACTTCTATATTGGACAGGATTTTCCGTCACTGCACTCTTACACAAACTGCACAATGATGACTGAACATTACTTGTCCTATGATGCCTGAAATCTTTTGCTCCTGGGGCACATGATTCACCAAAGAATCTGGACATTAATAAGCCATAACGACATTCCTTTCTGTCTAAAAATCCACGAGATTTGCCGACATTGACGAAAGCCATTGAAGCGGTTCCTCCGAATTCTGGTATACAGGCACGTGCCCCACGCAAGCTTTCAAATGATTTATATTTAGAACCTTGGTGGACGACTGTCACTACAGAAGAGTACTGGTCTGTTTGAGTTTCGAAGTATAAGGCGGCAGTAAGATTGTACAAGCTAGAAGTGAAGATGGCCATATTAACGAAATTGAAGAGACTGACTGTCTTCCTAATAACTTTACCTTCGAGCCAGGTAGCCGAAGTTTGAGTCAATACCCATGAAATCAGCACGGTCCTGGCTTATGGCATTCAAACAATCTACAACGTCATTTGCAGGCTCTAAACACTCAATGAGAGGCATAACACCACTGACGATGGCACCTGCACGGGCAACTTCACACTTCTCCTTTTCTTCTGGTGATACCGTGCACCATGACAAAAGAGTATCACACTCAGTTCTTGGAGCAGCTCCGCGACCCACTAAAAGTATAAAATAGTTATTTAACTTTCAATCATTATAAAGAATAAGAAAACAGTCCCCAGTTTAGTTCTTACCGCCTTGCATATGATCAGCAGGTGATTGTACTGTTGTCTGAATCATTTGGAAACTGCTAGGAATTAAGATATCCGCTAAGATTGATTGCCATCCTCCTTGCGTTCTTGCTTTATATATCCATGAATCAAGTATTTTTCCTAAATCTATGGATTTGGACCTGTGAAAAATTCAGGTTATATTTTTATTGCAATCCTACTAATATGTGTACATAAACATCTACGCCTATCAAGTATATTAAATTTGAGAACTCCGTGCAGCCTGTGTGACCCATTCGTAAATGAAAACAACCGACCACAATTCCCGAGCCAATTAAAGTCCAGAACAAGTTCTCCGATAAAGAAAACAGAAATAATATTTTTGCCATATTTTAACTAGTCAACAAGCAACCATCTATGTAAAAGCACGACGGCCGAAACTAAAATGCGTTCAATAATGTAATATTTTTTTACAGGGTATGGGTGTCAAATGAAAGGGCTCGATAAGTCCTTTTCAAATCTAATCTTATTTCGGATACAGGATGAAACACAGGCAAGCTCATTGGATCAGGAGATTGAGGGGTCAAAATGTAATCCCGAAAAGTGAAACAGGTTTCAGTCTCAGAACCTACCCAACCGAAAAATCTTAATGTATTACGCACCAAAGGAGAGTTCCGATCAATAAGAGAAGGAGGCTTTCTATCAGCACCTGAATGCAGTCTACATGAGGCTTCCTAAAAATGAAATTGTGATCGTGAATACCAAGGTGGGCTCTGTTAAAATCTTACTCCGACATATGATAGGAAAACACGATCTTGAGGACAATAACGATAATGGCGAAAGATGTATGGATATCTGGGGATTCCACCGCCTCGTCATTGGCGACACATCGTTCGAACACTTAACCTGCCATAAGGTCAGTCTAATTTCAATTGACCGGCAAAGTATATTAAATCAGATCGATCACATCGTAATCAGGAGTAGATTTAGGAGCTGTCTTCTGGATATGCCAAACGACTCTGACATAGACCTCGAACGAGATCATCACTTGATGATTTCTTGCCTCCGCTTCCGTGCTCTGCATCTCCTAGAGGTGGAAAATCTCGACCCCTCAACATATTTAGCTTTCACGATATAATTGTTGTTCAGTAGTCGAAAAGCAATCTTTCTGATCAGACGATAGACATCTTGAGTAGCTCGCCAACGAATATTGGTGAGCATTGGGCTACAATCAAACGTACTCTTTTCTCTGGCATCAGGTTGTTGGCCATGGCCCAAAAGGAGACCATAAAATCTAGTTAATTGGCGAACCTTCTAAGTAACACGAACATAAGGACATATTGTGAGTGGAAGCAAACGTAACGCATCTGTGCTCCGAAGCCGCTACAAATCATGGATAGTGTAGCATAGTTTGTACGGGCGGTATGATAATGAAAGAATCGACTCCCAACCCCATTCCAGTGGAGCAATCTAACAAAACTTACAACTGTTGTTTTTAAACTATAAGCAGTGGGCATCTTAACATGGGATTACAAACGTCTCATTTAAACAAAAGTGAAGTCACCTCAGTAATCAATGTCTATGGGAGACCCTGCAGAGTTGGTATTTCTTGTTTCTGTCGTACATATTTGAGTACCTGAAATCTGCCCCAATGAGTGGAATTAGGGATGATCATTAGGTACATCCGCTAGGAACCTAAAATCCTGAAAAGTATCAGAAAACACCTCGAAAGATTGATCAATAGAGAGCAGGCTGGTCTCACATCCGCACCCTTTGGATCATTTTGAAACAGTGTACCTAGGGTAGATCTCCGCTTTACCTACTCTTCATCGATTTCAAACTAAAAAAACCTCATCGCGAACATCAAGTTGAGGTTGTTCCGCGCCAACTATCTTGAAACAAGTCAGGAACTTTGTGTATTTCTTTTATAAAGAAATTTGAGTGTACATTTGTCCCATTAGTAGCACGTAATATATACATATATTATGTGAAAGTATCCCCTTTCAAGTGATATTGACATTCATAGTTTTGAATTTGCAGTGAAGCGACAGCTTTGACCTATTATAACTTTGTTAGTAATTTGTAATTTGGCAGGATCATGCTCTATACTGTTGCCTACATTGCTGCATTTCATGATTCTAGGGTGAACTTAAGGGGGGTTTTCCTGTCAATGACTAAAAATTATAGTAATGTACTATTATTAACTTTATTTGAACAGGTATCGGTATGGAGGGTATTTCGGAGCCTAGGCACCATATAGTGGCAGCCTCTTGATTTTTTCAGATTTTTCGGTTTGGTAGTTTCTGAGAATGGTCCCCATAAAGAAAGAAAGAAAGAAAGACCACTTTCAACTTTTTGAATACGGGCAATCTTAAAGTACCAATATTCGATGAGAAGAAGGCGTGAACGGAGTTATCAAATAAATCTATAAACTAAACGCAAAAATTTTTAAAGGAAAAATTACTAGATGAATGGCGAAAGACGATGTTGTGTCGGATCTACAAAACCTACATATCGTTTTGGCGCACGTTCCAAAAAATTCCTGTCCTTGGAATGTAAAATTTCTAAAATTCCAATTTTCTCAACAGATTTTGTGGCAGTAAGCTCAACCATCACCAAGTAAATTGCATTTAGTCGACAAGCTTCACACGGAACTTTAATTCAGCTAATCATTATATAGTATAACTTACGAGCTTGCAATTACAACACTCCATGGTTCCTTTAGCCAAGAGCAAGGACTTGTATTGTTTTTCAAAACTTGCATCGTTCCATCCGGGCAAAGATAACTATATTGACTCGACTTATTTGAGGACTAAAAGGAAAAACAAAATGTTAACATTCATCGCAATTTTAAAACATATCCACCATAAATTACTTTTTCAAAATCTCTGGCTTCTTGTAAAGATACAAACGCAACGTTGTCTCCTTGATCCAGGCATTCGAAAACTTGCGACACGTTGTCGCTCTGATAAGAGCAGGATGATTTGTTATCACAGAGCTCGCACAGGTTTGAATATTTCTTTTCTGAAAGGATCCAAGTTAGGATATTTATTCAAGCTTTACTGATAATGATATTCAAGTTTAGGTTACCAAAACTTGATCAAATGGCAATACTCACTCAGTTGAGCATCCTCTACGCGATCGTGTGACCATACACCAGGCCGGCAAGCTTTACTGAAAAATCGGCTAATTGAGCTGGTTTCAACTTCAATCGTTGACATTGAGGCGTTACAAACTTGTGGGACGGCATTTCTCTCGAATGTTTTCAAAAATAGCTCCGTCCAACGATGCGCCTTTCCATAATAAAATCCACGGTGGCAATATCCCTTACCTTGTAGTGTAGCAAGTCCGCCGGAATGTGTTCTCCTAACTAACACCACTACTTGGAAATCAATCGGGGCTGTATAATATAAATTCAAATCTTAGTCAAGTCAATCCTTAGTCAAAAGCTTATGATTTCTAGGGAACATATTAAATTTCATTACATACCCTCTAGCCTATCCTTGTGTCGGAGCTCTTTGATAATTGTCAAGTCAGTCCACCCTAGAACTGCGAGGTGAGCCGTGCTTTCTGCCGAAAATGAACCAAAATCTGCCGTTCCGTTTATGATACGTTTTGCACACTCTATACTGTCCTGCACATATTGACAAGCAACTTCAGAATTGCCCCTTTGGAGTTGCGTACATTCTGAAGTGTACTTTGGTGTAGCGCATATTTTGTATACTGAAGCAAGAAAAATAAAACATTTGTTATTTTGAGAAATATTGTATTTCCTACTTTTACTTTCAACGAACTATAACTGCTTAATGATTGCATAATTTGCTTTATGTTAATAAACAAGTTGGAAACCCAGAAGCTGCGCTCTTTAGGCATAAAACGATTTGAATTTTTCTTATGCAAGCAACTTTTGATGCATGTTTTTCCATTTATATAATGCATAGCTAAAAACTCAAAATATTTACTCATGTATTTCCAAACTTCAAGATATATGTATGTACATATATAACAGCTGGGCTGAAAAGTTCGCAGCCTAACACACAGCTGATACCACAAGTATTAAATCCAGATGATTTTTAGTTAACCCTGTACAAATTTGACAGCTGTCGAACTATTAGTTTGTGGGATAGAGCATTTTGAGTCATGAAACTTTTATTAATTTGAAAAAAATGGATAGAAAGGAATCTCGTGTGTTAATCAAGCATTGCTTTTGCCGAAAAAAATACTGTCGAAGCCAATGCTTGACTTGATAAACATTACTCGGACTTGAACCAGGAAAATCAACCGCTGAGAAGTGGTTTGCTAAGTTTAAACGAGACGAAGTGAGCACCGAAGGCCATGCACGCAGTGGGCGCCCCAAAGAGGATGCTACCGACGACAACATCGGAAAAGTTCACAAAATAATTTTGGATGATCGCAAAGTAAAGTTGACCGAGATGGCTGAGGCTCTAAAGATATCGAAGGAACGTGTTGTTGAAAGTTCACAATCGAGTTAACGATTCTGTGCAATGTTTAAAGCTCTTCCTCCATAGGAAACCCGAATTTATGCGTTGTCACATGACAACGGACGAAACACGGCTCCATTATTTCACACCAGAATCAAAACGATCATCATCTAAGTAGACTGCACGTGGTGAACCGACTCCAAAGCGTGTAAAGACCAACAATCGGCTGGCAAGACAATGGCATCAGTATTTTGAGATGCGCATGGTATAATATTCATCGACTATCTCAAGAAGGGAAAAACCATCAACAGCTACTATTACATAGCTTTATTGGACTGTTGATTGGGTGGATCAGCCACTTAACCTACCGCACCCCCCATGACTAATATAATGTCCAGATTAATCCTTCTCACAAAAAAAACAAAAAAGTGCGTGAAAATAAGACTTCTAATGTGGTTTCCCTTTAATCGCGTAGCACTGTATATTGGGTTGGGGAAAAAGAAATATCGTATTTTGTCAATGGGTGGCGACACTTAAACATATCTTGTGTTGTAGTTATCGGATTAGGTCATACTATACGGCGATTTGAAGACGACAATCTGTGCTACAAGTGTCTCTTTAACAGTGCTGTGATCGTACGTCTCAGTCTCAAGTTATAGCGCGTGAAAAATGGAGTACATCAAGCAAGAAATTTGCCATATTTTACGTTTTTACTACCTGCGAGGTAAAAATGCAACGAGGGCGGCCGAATTTTTTTTTTTTTTTCAAAAGGGAATGTTCGCTTCAAGAGCTGATCTCGTTCAACCGATATTTGTAACGCTAGTTACGCGATGGGACCATAACGCACTTGAATGTCAATACTGTCGATAAGAGGAAGATTGTATAAATTGGAAATAGCATCAAAAATGTTATGTTAATAAAGAAAGGAGTGTGGGCATGTAACCATAACAGCTTGAATTCCCATGGTTCGAGAGAACTTTCAATGCTTGCTTGATATTGGCCGTTTACGTGCCTGGTTAGAATTTTCAAAAAAGAGCGCAAAGTGGTAAAGTTAATGCAACTGTCGAAGCTCCCGGAATGCCAGATTTCAGTCGGAAATTATATCATTTCTATACTGAATCAACTATTCCTGACTAGTATAAGAAAGCACATGCAATTCCAGGTAACCGCTTAAAGAAACTTATTCAGAAACAAAAAATTAGCGCAATTCTGGTTGAAACACGATTTCTACCTAGCCTCTCATATCATTATTTTCTAAGGTTTTGTGCAGAAAAGGGGTGTCAATTCTTTTTCCACCAAATCTAGCCTAGTATGAGGTATCAAATGAAAGGTGAGTACTAGATTAGTACTCGCCGTTAGTTTTGACATGAGTCTTAAGGCTGTTAATAATAGTGTAATGTGCACTAAACTTTCCAATAACACGCCTTGCATTGCTGTATAATTAAATACTTCTAAGGAAAACTTAAAGAGGTTTCTAGAGAATTCCCAAAATTCAGTGATGTACTATATGTTGTTGGCCTAAATTTTAAACAAAGACATTCGGGAGTGTTTTTTATGCTTAGATACACGAAACTATTGACTTATTGGCAGTTGTAGTCGGTTGGTGTTAGATTTTGTCTGATGTACGTCTCTCTACGTTAACCTTAAGTTTATTAAACCTGTTTAGCGTTTGTCTGTCACACGTATTTTTCTCGGAAATGGCAATATCGATTCAAACGAAAATTGGTGGACATGTGGGCTTTGTGATATGCCATGCGAACAATGGATGCCACGATTTTTGTTGAATTAAAAGGGGAGAGGTCTGTCCTCATATATGCGTTAGTGTTTTTCTACACACATTTAAGTTTTGATTTTCAATGCAAAGCAAGAAAGTAATGGATGAAAGAGTACGAACTTAACGTGAAATAGGACCTATTTTCAAAAACTACCAAACCGAAACGTATGAAAACAATTATGATGATGCGGGTATATAACATGTAGGCATCATTTTCGTATCATATCCTTTCATATAGAATTTCCGCATAGATGGTATGGTATTGACATATATATCTGAATTTGCTACATTTCCCCTAGATAACCCTCAATTTCACTCGAAGCTGTCGAGAATACGTTTAAAAACGCTCAGAAACTACGAAGCGCCGAGTGTGTATGGGATAGCTGCGGAGCTACCCAGGGCAAGAAGAATGGCGATAGCGATTAAGTTTCATGAGCTCCTACGCCATATTTGTCCTGACGAAACTAACAGAAGAATGGTCAAAAAACTCAATTTGCCTAATTTATAAACAAGTCGGAATACCAGGAATTGGACGCTTCGGGTATAAGGTTTTGCATTCGTCTTGTGTGAGAAATTCCCTATTTACGCTTTCCCATTCGGGTATACCTCCAATTCAAAATATTCCTTGATATACATATGTATTTCCAAAACTCTAACTCCGCCTGTCATAAAAGTTCACTTCATATGATGTTGGCATCATACACGTCTTAGATTGCGATAAATTCCCGTGAAATACACAATTTTGATCTGCAATCAATTTTTTAAAAATTGCTGGATTTTTGTCAAAATTATGCATTATATTATTACTTATAACCGTGCCGAATTTTAAACTTCTAGCATGTGCTTAAGTTACTAACTTTGTTACATGTTACACTTTTCGAGGCACATATTTTGAGCCTTCACCTATGTTCCACCCGGCATCAAAAATACCACCAGCTTCGAAAATTACTAATTGAGGCCTTCCATTTGATACCATTCTATGAAAAAACAATGTCCAGCCCCTTTTAAACCTAATGCAAAATAATGTCATCGTTGTCCGTAAAGAGATTTACAGACCACACGCTCTCCACAACTTTCGAGACAATTGGTTGTGACAAATGACATCGAATGGATTCTAATGTTTTGTTTTATACAAAACCTTAAAAAGATGCAAACTTTGCTGAAGGATATCGTTGTTGTGTTATTAAAAATAATGGAAAGAAGGCTCAACCCCTCCCACATATTATTGGCGAATAACAGAGTGAATTTCAACGTGAAAAATGAACGATTGACCAGATATTCTCAGTCAAACAGGTACTGGAAAAACTTCAAGAATATTACGTTGATATTCATCAAATTGTCGTTAACTTTAAACAGATATACCATAGTATCGATCGCTAGGACCTGTATACAATTTTGTTTGAATTTGAAATCCCAAGGAAACTGAGTAGACTCCCAAAATGATATGAACATCCTGAGACTTTCGAAAGAATGCGTGAAGATGGCACTGGCCAGCTTGACAAAGTAACGAAGAAAATAGACTTAAAAATAACGAAGAGAAATCCAAATCATGAAACAAACATAAAAAGAAAAAATGCCACATTAAACAATTATAACTTCAAACAACAAACGAGAATTCCTTGTAAAACAAAGTTCATACGATGTAAAACTTTGATTCAACCGGTCCTGTGTTAGGGCAGTAGGACTTGAAAAATTAACGAGGCGGGAAAGTAAATAATCATTGTTTTCGAACATCACTAAATGACAAATGAAATATAACAGTGAGTTATACTTACTATCCGACCACCAACAACCTTATAAGGATTCGAAGGTTCCAGGGGGAAAGCCATGTACATTGTCTGGGCAACAGAGGAACTTCCAAGCGTCTAAGCAAAAGTAAGGTGGAAGATAAATGGCCGCCTTGGAAACTTCAAAACAGGTAGGAAGATTCAGTGGATAACGAAAGCTGCTCGGTTTTTGAAATTGTCATAGGTAGGCTTTCGATCAAGAAAAATAAAAGAGGACTTCAGGAGGCCAAGTACCGACAATGGACTATAGCGCCAGAAAAGAAGAAGAATTAATATTAAATGAATTAGGGCGAGTTAATCAGAAAATTACCTTGTGTCGTTATTCTCCTACAGTGTTAAAAAAAAAACTAAAAAACCATATTGGGAATCCACCCACAGAAGTTATTGAGCAATTCTAATTAGATATCAAACTTTCTACTACCTATTAATTTTGTTCATTCTACCTTTAATATTAAAGCCTTTCGATAGTAGAGTTCGTTGTATTTATGAAAAAACTTCACTTATCAATCAATGAAATCGTTACTAGGCAAATGCACTGGGTTCAAAAGGCACATCTTGAAGTGCGCTGATAATTTTTGGAGTGGGTTTCATAATGGATCAGAAGCTCTGAGACTGATAGCATACGCCCAAATTTAAAGGTGCAATTTCATCAATCCAATCAAATGGATTCGTTATGTGCACGCTTGCTTATCTTCAACGCCCGCCAATTTTTTTTTAACTCAGTAGCGCTTAAGATAACAAGGTTTACCAATCCATCAAAAGTCTCGAATTCTGGAAGCATATCTCTGAAATCACCAAACCCATATCGTCAGGTTCAAGGAAACAGCAACCAATATTGGGACGGTTAGCGCAGGTTACACTTGAACCACTTCATTTTGTAATCAGCAGTGCACTAAAAGCTTAACGCCATGTTTACCAGTGATTCATAATGATTACAACCACTAATAGGTTTTAGTATTTATAGAACATAACGCAACCACATTGATTTGACTTTGAAATTTCGAATTTGCCTAAAAATTGTGGTTCGACTAGTGAATTGCCAGCATTTATCGCTCTGAACCACTTGCGTAGAGTATTGGGTTTAAGGTGACTTAAATGTGTATGTTGAGTGTCCAAAGTTCCAATCAAAGGTGGGTCCAAGCCTAGCTTGACAAACAACATATCTAATCGCCAATTTGAGATAACCACTCAACGATATGAATAGTCAATTCTGTCCGACCAATCGATACTTTCCCTGGACGTCATGTTCGTAACAGTAATTGGGAATTCTTATGACCTCGCTGATAAATTTAGAATAGCAACAGGTTCAGCGTTAATGGATCAGTCACTTCATGCGAAAATCGATCCAAAACTTGAGAATTATATTAAAGCTTGCTATTGTTTATTGGAGCTATTATGAATTTAAACATTTAAATTTTGAAAATTCGTTACGTAAGCCTGCAATCGTCAATACACTGCACTCACCGGCATCGACACTAAGCGCAAATATTCCTAACGCAAGGAGCGCGTATTTGACCCACATTGCTCAAACGCACTTCTCTACAAACTACCGTGTGAAGTGAATGAATCTGCACTTTGCTAACACAATAGCAGTAACGTAAGAAAACGGCACTACTCTCAACGAACAACAATCGGTAACTGAAAGAGCCTTATTAGCATTCTTCGTGCACTCATGGAATCAAACAGAAATCTATATCTAATCTTATCAGAATGTTATCTTGAAATTGGACTCTTTCCATATCAGTATGGGTGTATTATATGCGTACGATTACTCCCCTATTTTACCTGAAGCGAAAACACCCGTTTATACTCACTTGATACATACGCGCCAAGTAAAGTCATTTTAAGATATCATTACTTATTTAACGTTTATTTTAGGTATAACCATATGCTGAGATAATTCGTTAGATTATAAATTTTCCTGGGAATACACTTCCTATGAGAAACTTAAATAGTTTCCGTTGAACGTGAGTACATCCACAAAAAATATTTATAGGTATGTATGTATGTACAAACTCAAAGCAGTAAAATTCGCAAAGTGGATGACTGACGCCTGTTTTCTTAGAAAATATTCACGCATTCTCATTGACTGAATGACGAGTGTAATCGACATAATTGATACTGAACAACGTGCAAGTTCGAATGACTCACAATAATAATTTTTATTTGAAACTTAATCACTATTGAAAAACCTGTCTTTCCTTTCTAAGATACTTAAAAATTCTTCTAACGCTACTTATAATAAAGGAAAAGGCATCTCTCTACGAGGCAGTAGAACGAACCCTCGAAGCCTGTCCCAAATAAGATATCAAAATCATACTTGGGGATTTTAACAGCCAAGTAGGGAAGGAGCCAGTATTCAGGCGATACGCTGGCTCCCATAGCTTACACCAAAATACAAATGATAACGGACTGCGGATTACTCAATTGGCGGTGTCATACGAAATGGTTGTTGGAAGTACCTGGTTTGTGCGGAAAGCGGTCCACAAACATACATGGGCCTCTCCAGACGGGACCACTTTCAACCAAATTGACCACGTGTTGAACGAACGCCGCCACCTATCAGCCTTGATGAATGTCAGAACATATAGGGGGCCAATATAGACTCGGATCACTATCTCGTTGGCATGGTGCTCCGAGCTCGAATAACAACACCACCCAGAATCCCCTCTAACAATCAGGTGAGAGTTATCAATGAAGCCATCCATAACACAGCCCTGCGCGACACATATATGAGGGAAATGGATGCCGCAATAATCGCAGTCAACAGAGATCCTGGAGATGAAGCATCAACAAATGATCTTCACAATCACCAGCAGAACGTTATCACAAATACGGCCACAAACATACTTGGCCCCAGCCGCAAAAGGAGTCGGAACGGCTGGTTTGACAATGAATGTAAGCTAGCAACGGAACGGAAGAATGCCGCATACCAAGTAATGTTACATTCATACATACAAGAACACGAGCACGCGCAAAGACATATCACGAACTCCGTCGAGCGGAGAAGCGACTTCACAGACGGAAAAAGGAAGCCTGGGAGAACCAACAAGTCTGTGAACTAGAAAATACAGGGGGCAACCGCACCAGGCGCGGAAGTTTTACCAACAAGTCAGCAGAATGAAGCCTTATACACCTCGATGCTCATCCTGCCGAGACAAAGAGGGAAATCTGATTTCCGACAGAATGGGCATATTGGAGCGATGGGTTAAGTACTCTGATGAACTACTGAACAACCAGAACAGCGGCGAGTTGGAGGTCCCGCCAACTGAAAACCACGGACAAATACTGCCACGACCAAGTTTAGGAGAAACAGTCCGTGCAATTCATCGGCAAAAAATCATAAGTCACCAGGAGCCGACGGAATTACAACTGAATTGGTTAAATATGGAGGCGGCCAGTTACACCAAGTGGTTCATCAACTTGTGCTCAAGGTATGGGACAGCGAATCAATGCCTGACGATTGACAACGAGGCATTACTTGTCCTATATATAAAAAGGGAGATATCACACAGTGCAGCAATTATAGAACGTGATTTTTTTATATTAGAAGTCAGTCGGAAATTATAGTGTTAAACACGTGATAAGTCACATGCTAGATTTATGTCGATCGCCGTAATAAAGCTCGTATTTATCGGTCCGAATGACGCTCGAATGACTTCATTAAAAGGACAAGCTTTGAAGCCAAGGCCGTACATGTTTTTCTTCAAGAAACCTAAGTTTATGGACTAGGTATAGCAGGTTAATGGTCAGTTAAGGTTTTATGGCTAAAAATCGCATTCTACTTTTTAAATGCGTTTTTCTCGAAACCGCATGTTGAAAATCGACTGCCACCATAGCCTAAATCTATCAAATGAAATTCTTTGAAATTTTCACACTTATTCAGAACATATTTCTACGGTCCGCAAACTAGGATAATTGCGATTCATTCAGTAGTCATTGAAAAAGCCGTGAAAAAACAACAAAATTCACAAAAAAAAGTTTAACACGGCATCAAAAATTGAGTTTTTAATATTTTTTAATAATCCAAGTTTGCGAACTGTAGTTAAGTCTATACGTTCAAATGATGTTTACTTTTTATCTCTAAAATGATCGCAGTGCCCTCTAGCGTGGCAGCAGAGAAACACCTTTTTTTGGAGATGGGTGTATAAATTGCTCTGTATTTCAATAACCAGCTACGTGATCGGGCTGGAAAAAGTATGATGCACGCTCAAGATATTAGTGAATCTATGGTGAAAAATTCGTATTTGCATCTTTCTCCAGTTCTTCACAATAAAATTCTAAAAAAAGCCAAAAAAAACGGCCTTTAAACGGGATGACCCTAAGGGGGTCCTATGATAGCATAGCCAGAGTAAAACTGTACATGGCCACGAGAGAATTCGGTATTCCGACGAAATTAATAAGACTGACTAGGCTGACCCTGACCAATGTACGAGGTCAAATAAAAGCAGCAGGATCACTCTCAACATCATTCGACATCAACAACGGTCTACGAGAAGGGGATGCGTCCTTTTTAATCTGGCTCTGGAGAAAATGATCCGTGATGCTGAGGTAAATGCAAGAGGTACGATCCTCTTTAAGTCGACCCAACTACTGGCATATGCTGACGATATCGATATCATTGGAGGAACGACCCGAAACGTACAAACTGCCTTCATCCGGATCGAACAGGCGGCGCGAGATCTTGGGCTACACATCAATGAAGGCAAGACAAAATATATGGTAGCAACGTCAGCACCGAAAACCAACCAACAGACCATATCAAACCGCACTGGTCAAACGGGAAGAATAAAGATACGAGAATACAACTTTGAGACCGTTGATAATTTCTCCTATCTAGGGTCGAAAATCACAACCGATAACAGCTACGATGATGAAATCCGCGCACGGTTGTTGTCAGCCAACAGAACCTATTTCAGCTTACAAAAACTGTTCCGCTCGAAACGTCTCACCATAGGGTCAAAGTTCTTACTGTACAAGACTATGATCTTGCCAGTCCTCATGTATTCCTCGGAGACTTTCGTTCTTAGTAAGAAGAATTGCGAACTCTTGGCCGCGTTCGAGAAAAGAATCCTCCGAAGAATTTTTGGCCCCCAACGTAAGGATGGACGATTCCGTAGCCTACATAACGACGAAATCTATGAGCGATACCATGACCGTGGTAGATAAAATCCAACTCAATAGGTTATGGATGAGGATGATCCAGCCCGGAAAGTCTATAAGTGCAGTATCTATGGTAGAAACAGAAGACGAGGCAGATCCTGCCTAAGATGGAGCCATGGCATAGGTCAGGACGCTAGACAGCTTTTAGGGATATCGAATTGGTGGACCTCGGCGTAAAACCGGGATGTCTGGAGTTCCTTATTAAGGCAGGCCTAGACCGGATACCGGTTGTTGCGCCGTTGATGATGAAAAGGCATCTCGAGTATGATATGATTAGACGCCTTCCTTGTTAGCGAAAAAAAAAACTAACAGAGTTGGGCAAATTTATAATCTTGATTATACGATTATGATTACGAATTTCATGCTTACATGGTTGTAATCATCGTCTAGTGATTATGATTGTAATCACGTAATCATGTAGTCACGTAGTCGCAATCATGTAAGCATAATCCTACATTTTCAGTAGCAATTGCCTGACCTCTCCACCTGAAATGAATTTGAAGAAATGATATTAAGGATACTTTTCGATGGTTAGTCATGTTGATGTCTTCTTTTAGTAGTGTGGAGCAAACGATATTCCTCAGTCATAATGGATCGCTACAAGGAATAGAATATGTAATCAAATAAGAGGCGTTTAATTTCAAGATAGATATTGATCACCCTTATGGTCTTATGGCAGGTGTGTGATTATGAAGTGTAGGGCTCAAAATATGTACCATTCTGAAGTAATTATAATACTACGGGCTATTAGTATCAAAATTATAGCAGTTCAAACTTAGCAATTTCGCGCGAATTTACTGCATCCTAATCTCCGACATTCGGGAGAAATAATCAAATTCCATTCATGAAGAATGTACTTCTCCCCAGCCCTTTTTAAAGTTTTGTGTGAAACAAAACCTCATTAGAATCGATTCGAAGTCTGCTTGTCTGTCTGTCACATCCGATTTATTCAGAAACAACTAGCCAAATCGACACGAAATTTGATGAGAATATGTAGTCTATGAATCCCTTTACAGCAAGTGGCGTCATTTTGTGTTGAGTTTAAGTTTGGACTCCCCATACATGCGAAAGGAGGGTGCAAATTTCACCCAGTTTGCCGGCCTTAGGATCGCATAAACTTCGGCTTAACACACCGTTGCATATTGTCCCAAAAGAAAAGCCCACTTTTCGTTTTTCTTCAAAAGGTAGACTCCCACTCCAGAACCCTCTTCTGTTTTTGAGCCATCGGTGTAGAAGACTTCCGTATATCCCGCCACGCATTCCTCTGGGACTTTCCAGTTCTCTCTACGCTTCCGGGTAACTTCATACCTCCTACCAAACAGATGTATGGGGACACGAGAATCGGAAGGCATTGTGAGAACTGGATTCAGTCCTCCCAGTAACTCTTCCAATGCTCTGTACCCCCCACATCCATTGTTTCCCCAATCTAATCGAATTAGTCTATGAGCTGCTATCATTGCAGTGCTTTGAATAAATATATCCAGGGGCTGCAAATTGAGTAATGCATTCAGAGCTGCGCCGGATGTCGTGCTCATAGCACCAGTGATACCCACACACAGTTCTTTGCAGTGCGGCTAGTTTACGGTGAAAACCTTTTTGTCTCACCTGAACCCACCACATTACGGATGCATATACGAATATTGGCCTAATGATGGCAACATATATCCACATTACCACATGAGGCCTGAATCCCCATGTGGAGGCAAAGGTCCATCTGCCCAGCCCATAAGCTGTGAGAGCTCGTTTCATCTTTACCTCTACATGTTTGTTCCAAAGAGGTTTTTTATCTAGAGTGACCCCTTATCTCAGTCGATCAGCAGAAGTGACGAAAGCACACCTACTTGAGGGCAGCCCTTCGTTGCTTCTGCACCTCAGCACATAGCAATCTCTGTGTTAACATAACATGGATCCACTTAATTAAAGCATCATCAACACCATGCGCTCTGGCGGCATCACAAAGTTTTTAAAAAGGCGCACATTCAAAAGCCCCTTCAATGTCCACGAACACCCCCATCGCGTACTCACCATCCAAAGTTGCATCCTCTATCTTTGTGACCAAAGAATGAAGAGAAGACCCACAGGATTTTCCACGCAGGTAAGCATACTGGTTTTCATGAAGTGGGTGTGACCTAAGTGCGTTTCCATGAATGTGACACTCCACCAGTCTCTCTAAAACTTTCAGCAAGAATGAAGTCAAGCTGATCTACCTGAAGTTCTTTAGATTAGAATAGTCATCTTTCCCAGGTTACGGTATGAAGACTACCTTAACCTTTTGCCAAGAGGAATGCACGTAGCCCAGAGCAAGACATCCTCGAAAAATATTTCTTAGAGGTTTCTCTAAGTGCTCCATATCCTCCTTGAGCATTGCCGGATATATACCATCCATGCCAGGTGCTTTGAAGTATTCAAAGGACAGGATGGCAGCTCTCACCTGTTCATGGGTAACAACCACTTTCGCAGTGTTCCAGTTCCCCTTGCAGCACTTGCGTGTTGAAGGGGTTGCAAGAACCGTCAACTCTCCCCCTGCCATTTCTCTCACCCGTTCTCCCGAATGGTGTACTTCCAGGAGGGTCTGTACTGAATCCAGTCTGGAGCTGGTGAAAGTATCGTCGGGCTTTCTAAGAGAGTCCAACTTGGCCAACTCATCCCTTTTAAGGACTCTGCACAACCTTGAAGTCTCTCTTTCGCCTTCCAGTTCCTCACAGTACTCTCTAAACCAGTCTCGTTTCGAACACCTAACGAGCCTCTTATATTCACGCTGTGAGTTCTTGAAATTTAACCAGTCTTCGTTCTTATCGCTTTTCCAAGCATGGTTCAGAAGTCGCCTGGTTGATTTCCTGAGTTTTTGCAGTTCTCGGTTCCACCAAGGAACCGTTTTACCGCTTTGGCCTCGGAAAATAGGACAAGCTTCAGAATTTCAGAATTTTCAATTCATCTTCCAGCGCCAAAGGGGTCTTTAGTCGCCTAGGGAACTGTACTTTATTGCCAAGAAGTTTTGTCCAATCCGTTTTCCTAGGGTTCCGTCTTTGTACTGCAGACTGTTCGCCCGCAATAGCCAGATTGAATTCTAGGTATCGGTGATCTGACAGTGAGACCTCGTCTAGCACACGCCAGTGTGTAATCAACTCTAACACTCTTGAGGTACAGATTGCTCTTTTCTCGGTCCCACGAACGTAGAGGCGCACCCTACGTTTGCAGCCATAAAACCAGCTGAAATGATGAAAACAAATAGCTTCTCGCCTCTGAGATTGCATTTGCTACTGCCCCAACAAATATGTTGAACATTCGCATCGCAACCTATTAAGAGTTCGAAACCACTTGATTCTGCATACGCCACCAGATCCCTAAGCTCTTGCGTCGGTGGAGGATACAAAGAATCATAGGGTAAATAAGCGGAGGCTGCTTTGTTTGTTGGCTATTTTTCCTCTCACCATTTATCTGGTATTGTATGATGACCGTAGCTAAGTCCTGGGAACAGTACTGTCTCAGCATGGTTGCCTCTAACAGTCTTAACATTAGGACGCAAGCTATCGGTCTTATGGATCTTTCATCGTAGAAGATCCTAGCTCCCTTTACTGATCCAATGCCACAGATTCTGTTAAATCAGACCAACGGCTCTTGCACCCAAAATATGTAGATGTGCCAACAGGTAGGAGGGAGCTTTGGCATGCTGCAGGTTGGTTTGACCAATCTTTAAGTTTTTCGACATAAACTTATTCTATTGTGTTATGGAAAACAGTTAGAAGCATATGCGGCAGTCCGCGTGTGACAGGATTTCTCCCACACCCTACCGCCAGAGACTCGATCCCCTCGTGTTCGATTTCTCTGAGAAAAGCCGCACTTGGATGTACCGCAGTTCCCATGTCTTCATCCATGAAAAATCTCATCTCATCCTGCAGAGCATTCGTCTGTTTTCCACTTAGCACCTTGATTGGTTTGCGGGATCCGGTTTGCATAGATTCGATGACTCGAACTGGCATCAAGTCAGTTCCGTTCACGTCTCTGTTTTTCCTTTCTTTCGCCTGTACCTTAGAAGGTGTAGGAGAAGTTACTAACAGGTAGGATTCACTATGTAGTCCCTTCACCAATACGATCCTTTATACGGGGGTTCCGCCCCCGTATACACTATCCTCCGCGCGCAGTTCCATTGTAGGAGAACGCACCAAAGATACTGCAATTTGCTCTATATTTTGTGAGCCGAAGACTATCATTGTTCTTCGCTCTCAAAATGGAGATGATGCCCTACAGTTTCCTGATATGACTGAATTTCAGTCTATCTAGGAAAAAGTGAAGTATCGTGACTTACCCTGAGCACATTCAGACTCTTTTGGTCCAGTTCGAATACCAAGTTGAAACCCTCCACGTTTGTAAATTTGTCCTTCCTAGCATTCATGAACTTAACCCTCCAGTGTCCAAAGTCCATGCCCAGGTTCTGTTCACCCAGCATGCGGATGATGTTCTCTGGCACTCTCCGGCACAATGATTCTAATCCCCACGAGACGCGTGGATGTAAGCCCTCGTGCGGAGCACAATAAAGCGTTGGCCACAGCAGATGTGTTGGTCTTACGCTTCTTGCGTGCATTACCGCTGACAGAAGAGTCTGGTGTGTCCAGTGTGGACCTTACCGGGGTTTCCTGTTTATCCTCACCTTCCGCCGGAGATTCCGCTTCCTTGCATCCGATTTCCCTGAACGTTACCGCACCAAGTGGTACAGCCACGTCCATATCCTCATTCCCAAGGTGCTTCATCTTCCTTCGCAGTGCTCTCTTCTGCCGCCGGCTTGGGGCCTTTCCAAGTTCGCGGCGTCCGGGCCGCTTGGGTTCATTTTCACATACTGGCGTTAAGCCAATAGCGTCCACGTAACAAGCTTCCCGTTCTTCCGCTCTTCCTGGTAAGGATGAAGGAGCAGGTTCTGACAGGCAGGATTCAGCCTGTAGTCCCCCTCCTTAGTGGCCGAAGTTCCTTTCTGCCGAGCCTTCGTCTTCCGTTTGCGGATGGATTTGGGCTGTAGTATCGCGGACAGGCCGGCCGTAGTCGGTTTTCCAGTTCCTCCCAAGTTGAGAATCTATATCCTTGGTTTCCATATTCATATTTTGGACACCCTTAGTGTAGTAGTAAACTACTGCAGGCTCCCCCACCACGACAAGGTGATGTCCGAGGGGGAGTCAATATCAATTACTCGAGCAAGACATATGTATGCATTTATATGTACATCCTAATGAAGCTTAGGGGTAGTACCTAATTCAAATAGATATATTTGTACATTAAACCAACGGTATCCAATATACGTACTGTATATGTACAATTGAATGTATGCTTTTGTGCATGAAGTAAATCGGAAATATATGTGCAATTCGCTAATAAGCAATTTTTGTTTACTTAGGATGGGCATAATATTTACCTCTGTAATATGTACGTATATCTTGTAGTTTGAAGAAAATAAGAAGAAATATTTTGTATTTTGTTTTTACCATATACGAATGGAAAAATGTGCGCAGAAAGTTTCTGACATAAGCTGAACACAAAAGCTTTATACCCGAAGCAGCAGCTCCTGGCATTCCAACTTGTTTATATCTGTTGTAGGTTGTTTCCTTCACATTTATTAATAATATTGAACTCCTCATACTCCTACCTAAATAAAATTATTTGTGTAAATGGCTTTTTGAAAGGTAGATGGCAATTAAATTTTTAACAACGGACACACGGAACTGTCATGCATTCATCATTGCTCACATAGAGAAATACACAAAACCTTTTATATCTGAAGCGTCTAGCTTCCGGTTTCCCGACTGTTTTTTAAGGTTTTGTGTAAACGCAAAACCTTATTAAAATCGGTTTACCGTCTGTCTGCCTGTCTGTCTGTCTGTCTGTCTGTCTGTCCGTCACACGCATTTTTCTCGGAGACGGTTATAGCGATTGACACCAAATTTGGTAGAAAGGTGGGAACTGTGAACGCTCACACACACAGTGAGTTAAATCCTTTTACGTTGAACTTAAGGGGGGTCCCCATGCATGCAAAAGGGGGGTGTACAATTTTTTTTCATCAAATATAGTCATGTGGGGTATCAAATTAAAGGTCTCGATTAGTACTTTTCGAAGCCGGTCTTAATTTTGACATTTCTTGGAAACGTGGGGAGTGCGGGGGGTTGAAAGTGATCATTTCTTTAAGGGGGCCATTCTCAGAAACTACCTAACCGAAAAATCTGAAAAAAATCAAGAGGCTGCCACTATATGGTGCCTTGGCTCCGAAATACCTTTCATACCGATATCTGTTCAAAGAAAGTTAATAATAGTATATTACTATAATTTTTTGTAATTGGCTGGAAACCCCCCTTAAATTCATACTAGCGGCACAAAATTCTGCAGTGATATAGGCTATAATGTAGAGCATAATCATACCAAGTTTGATGGAAATCGCACTATTACTAACAAATTTATAATACGTCGAAGTTGTTGCTTCTTTGAAAATTGCTACGTACTAAGAAATACACAAAACCTTTCGTACCTGAAGCGTCTAGCTTCCGGTTTCCCGACTTGTTTTAAATCCTATTCGGTAAATTACTATTTGCAAATTAGCTATTAATTGGATGAATTTTTCTCTATCGGGTGTTTTTATTGTAGGATTATTATCATCATTCTCATCGTCGCTATCATTTCTAGCTATTTCATGGGCGTCTTCCAGAATTCGGTATTCATCAAGAATGCATGCTGTCAGGGCATCGTTGTCATTCTGAATATAGTCCAATAGCTGAGAATAATCGGCATTATATCCAGATCCTAATAGACTGCCGGATTTCTCCTGCTTCATTCTTGTTGTTTTCTGTCATGCGTTAGAATAGAGGCAGTGGCAAACGTTGTCTTCCCACGAGAAATTCTCGAAGCTTTTTAAACAATTTGCAATTATGGTAGGCCTGACTTTTAAGTAGGGGCTGAATTTTTTTTATTTTCTAAAAGTTGGGAATTTTTCTTAACCAATGTTTCTGGCAATGCATTTTAAAACTCTGAATGATTCCCATGTCCCTTGGTTGAACTTTGCCCATCATATTTTTGCCTATATATGGATATGATGGCTATAATTACGTAATTTATTCCTCGAAAACAACAAGATTGGTTACCTTTTCCTATAATTGAAGACTTCAGCTTGTTTGACTGAATGAGCAAAGTTACCCTTTCTTTGCTATGCTTTCTGCCCAAATATTTATGTATCTCCTTTTAGCATTAAAGCACCGTTTCGTTTATTTTTTCAACGGTGAAATTACATATAGGACAATTTTGGAGAAAGTCTTTTAAAGGGTTGCATGCCCACGATGGAGCATAAGACCTGGGAAACGCCTGCTGAACCAACACCAACTGCTCTACTACCAAACCCTATCTCCACCTTCATGTGCTGACCGCTGGGAGCTTTTTCTTAACGAAAAGCTTCAAAGGAAGAAGGATGAAGGCGAATCTGCCGCGCCTAAAAACGGGACAAATTGCACTAACTGGTCCTCCAGGTTGGGGGTTGGGTAGGGTTGACAACCCTACACGGAGAACAACTTGTTCCGAAGCCACAACAGGACCCTCGGACTGAACTGATAACACAACGACGAACCCGGCAACGATAATGGAATAACGATTTGCGCATTTTCTCATGGAATGTGTGCTCCCTGTACAGAGATGGAGCTGCCAAGTAGCTAGCCGATACCTTCTCCCAATATAGGACTGATATAACAGCAATACAGGAGATGCGTTGGACAGGGACTGGATTCCTGGAGAAGTGTCGCTACACCATATATTATAGCGGCCATCCAGTAAACCATGTGCTCGGAGTAGGTTTCTTAATTAGTCAAAAAATGAAGCCTGCTGTTATCGGCTTTGAAAATGTAAGCGAACGCCTATGCACTCTGCGCGTGCAAGGCAAATTAGCAGTGTCACACGAAATGGTTGTTGGAAGTACCTGGTTTGCGCGGAAAGTGGTCCACAAACGAACGCGGGCCTCTCCAGACGGAACTACTTTCAACCAAATTGACCACGTGTTGATCGAACGCCGCCAACTCTGAGCCTTGATGAATGTCAGAACATATAGGGAGACCAATATAGACCCGGATCACTATCTCGTTGGCCTGGTGCTCATCGGCTTAAAGATCATAAGTCGCTAGGTGCCGATGTAATTACAGCCGAATTTGTTAAGTATGGAGGCGACCCATTACACCAAGTGGTTCATCGACTTGTGCTCAAGGTATAAGACAGCAAATCAATGCCTGAAGACTTGCAAAGAGGCATTATCTGTCTCATACATAAAAAAGGGAGATATCACACAGTGAGGCAATTATAGAGGTATCACGTTGCTGAGAGTATCATTTATAAGAAATTCTCCGCTATCTTGCTAGATCGGATAGCCCCATACGTCCAGAATATCATTGACGCATACCAAAGAGACTTCACTCCAAGCAAATCAGCAGCAGATCGAATTTTCTCTCTGCGACAATGTGCGAGGCAAGATAAAAGAAGCAGGATCACTCTCAAGACCATTCGACATATGTCCTATCATGCGTCCTCTTTAACCTGGCCCTGGAGAAAGTGATCCGTGATGCTGTGGTACGATCCTCTTTAAGTCCACCCAACTATTGGCCTATGCTGACGATATCGACATCATGGAAAGAACAACCCGAGACCAGTCTGAGCAGGCGGCGCGAGATCTTAGGCTGCACATCAATGAAGGCAAGACAAAATATATGGTGGCAACTTCAGCACCAAAAACCGGTCAACCAACAACATCAAACCGCACTGGTCAAATAGGAAGAATAAGGATAGGAGAATACAACTTTGAGACTGCTGATAATTTCTCCTATCTAGGGTCGAAAATCACAACCGATAACAGCTACGATGGCGAAATCCGTGCACGGTTTTTGTCAGCCAACAGAACCTATTTCAGCTTACAAAAACTGTTCTGCTCGAAACATCTCACCGTAGGGTCAAAGCTCTTACTGTACAAGACTATGATCTTGTCAGTCCTCATGTATTCCTCGGAAACTTGGGTTCGTGGCAAGAAAAATTGCGAACCCTTAGCCGCGTTTGAGAGAAGAATCCTCCGAAGAATTTTCGACCGCCTACATGAGGATGGACGATTCCGTAGCCTACATAACGACGAAATCTATGAGCGATACCATGACCGTCAGGTTGTGGATATAATCCGGCCAATAGGTTACGATGGACGAGTCACTTAATCCGTATGGATGAGAATGATCCAACCCGGAAAGTCTATAAGGGCAATATCTATGGTAGAAACAGAAGACGAGGCAGACCCTGCCTGAGATGGAGAGATGGCGTAGCTCAGGACACCAGACAGCTTTTAGTGATATCGAATTGGTGGACCTCGGCGCAAAACCGGGATGTCTACAGTTCCTTATTAAGGCAGGTCTAGACCGGATAGTTGTTGAGCCGTTGATGATGATGATGATGATTTACGTTTTGGAGAGGTTAAATTTTCGATTTTGTTACTTAAAAGAATAAAATAGTTTAAAAGAATTTAAAATCGTTCGTTTGGTTACTAGCTACTATGATAATAAAAAACTGGTAAAAATTTGCCGTTGCTTGGACTACTAGTTTTTTAGTAATCGTATTCACCGCGAAGTTTCAACTTTGTGTTTTTCATATTAAAAATGAACTTATTTTCTTACATCCAATCTTCGAGACTCCAAAACATCGAATTGATGCTACCTGCTAGCTATTCTAGCTTCTATTGTGACTGAAACTACAATCAGTATATACGGCGATGAAGGTTCTACACGCAACTACGCTGGAGCAGCGGAGCAATATGTTATAATTAGCTATAACTTCAGACCTAATGCTCCGATCGTCAAAAAATTTGGTGAGAATACGTTGAGATAATGTACTTAAAGAACTTTTTTATTTTCCCGGCAATCACAACTCCACCGCTTCTAAATTGCTGCACTTTAAATATATTTTTTCATAGAACCCATATCTATTTTTAAATCGTTGTAGCTGACCATCACGCGCTCGGTAAGCAAGTCAGTTCAAACTTTTTGCAAACTTTAAAGCCTTTTCCTTCAATATTATTCCACCTATGGAGAGATGATTTCCTCTTACTAAAATAAATTCGAAAGCAGCTCTATCAACTGCTTTGCATGTTTTTGCATGCTCTGTTCCCCTTAACCCTTCCACTAGAGCTAGCATTTCCAAAGTTTCTACCCTTATCTACCCAAATGGGAGATAAAATTTAACCTTTTCTCAATAGGTTGTATTTTTGTATCGATGCACATATTCACATTCATATGTCCGGATTTCAATTTTGCTCACTATATGGAAAGTGAAGTTTCCTCTACGTTGTTTCTGCTGCCTAGCGTAAATAAAGTATGAGAGTATTATTTGAAAATTATCAAAGTAAACTTCCAACAAAACAACAACAAAATGGAAAAAATAGCACCTTTTCACCGTAGCTTCTACAAAACACCCGTAAACACGCGCTTTTTTGTGTTTGCTGCCTAATTGGGGAAGCGATTCGGACCCTTTGGTGTTTCGTTGTCTCTCACACCACTTCCAAAATTCACATGTGTTAGGTCTGTTGCATTTCATAACCCAAGAACGCAGCCAATCCTGCAATAAATGAGTGACTTCGATTAGACTGATGACGCCAGCGCTGGCCAATGTAGCCGGAAAAATGCAACGAGATCACTTTGGAGACCATTCAGCATCAACAACGGTCTAAGACAAGGACCCTATCGTGCATCCTCTTTAACCTGGTCCCTGATGCAGTTGTAATGCGTGTGTCATCATCCTCTTCAAGTCCCTCCAACTAGTGGCCTATGCTGACATGATGGGAAGGGCAACCCGAAGTTTACCTTCATCCCGATTTAGCACGCGGCGATTAGTAGGAGACCTTGGGCTACACATTAATGAGGGCAAGACGATATATATAGTGGTAACGTCAGCACCAAAGCTCAAGAACCAAAAGCATCAAATAGTACTGGTCAAATAAGAACAATGAGAATAGGAGAGTACAACTTTTATAATTTCTCCTATCTGGGGTCAAACCACAACCAGCTACGACGATGAAATCCGCGCACGGTTGTTGGTAGCCAAGAGAACCTATTTGACCTTACGAAAACTGTTCCTCTCGAAACACCTCACCATAGAGTCAAACCTTTTACTGTACGAAAGAATGATCTTGCCACTCCCCATGTATTCCTTGAAGATCTGGAGTCTTACGAAGAAAAATTACGAACTCTTGGCCGCGTTCGAGAAAAGAATCCTCCGAAAAATTTCTGGCTGCCTACATAAGAACGGACGATTCCGCAACCTACATAGCGACGAAATCTATGGGCGATGCCATGTCCGACTGGTTGTAGATAAAGTTCGGCTTAATAGATGTCCGGGGGCGGGTTACTTAATCCGTATGGATGGGGATAATCCTGCCCGAAAAGTCTGTAAGAGCAATATCTATGGTAGAAAAAGAAGGCGAGACAAACCCTGCCTAAAAAGGAGTTTTTAGGGATATCGAATTGGGGGACCTCGGCGCAAAACAGGAATGTCTGGGTCTCCTTACTAAGGCAGACCTAAACCAGGCACTGGTTGTTGCGCTTCTATGATGAAACTATCCCACCGGAAAAGCGAGATATATCAGTTCAAATTATCATATGTTAGTTATACTTACATACAAAATGCTCTGCTTTCATTGATGCTAATACTTTCTCTTCAATGGAATGGAGGTGTGATCCTCGTAGTTCCTGTCCTTCCTTTGCATTTCGCGCCCATAATATATATGGGGGTATCCTCTTTAATGAAAGTTAGGCTTCCAGGGAAACGTGGAACCAAAAGGAGAAGGCCCATACTCCAAGAAGGTATCTTGATCCGAAAAATTCGTGAGACACTAACAAATAAAGGAGTCCACCAGTGTGTAAGCCAAATACCCCGTGGAAAAATGGCGGAAGCTTTCGAAAAATCTTGAGAGAACATGAAGTAGATTGCCAGAAATCTACAGCAGTGGCGCATAGATATGGCTAAGTGTATGTCATTAACAATGTTGACGTTGCTTAATAAATGAAGTTACCTGGAGCGAAACTCTTCACAGAATGATCATTAAATAATTTACAGCTAGTAAGGATACTCTGGTGGTCAAAGGGTAGTATAGGTCCCGGGGCGAAACGTGGATTGGTACCCACGATGGAGCATAAAACCTGGGAAATGCCTGCTGAACCAACACCAACAGCTCTACTACCAAACCCTATCTCCACCTCCACGTGGTGACCGCTGGGAGCTCTTTCTTGACGAAAAGCTGCAGACGGAGAAGGATGAAGGCGAGTCTCCCGCGCCTAAAAACGGGACAAATTGTACCAACTGGTCCTCCAGGTTGGGGGTTGGGTAGGGCTGACAACCCTACACGGAAAACAACCTGTTACGAAGCCACAACAGGAGCCTCGGATAGGACGGATGTTAAAACGACGGACCCGGCAACGACAAAGGAACAACGATTTGCGCATTTTCTCATGGAACGTGCGCTCCCTGTACAGAGATGAAGCTGATAAGCAGCTAGCCGATACCCTGTCCCAATATAGGGCTGATGTAACAGCGTTGCAAGAGATGCGATGGACAGGGACCGGTTTCCTGGAGAAGAGCCACTACACCATATATTATAGCGGCCATCCAGTAAACCATGTGCTCGGAGTAGGTTTCTTAGTCAGCCAAAAAATGAAACCTGCTGTTATCGGCTTTGAAAGTATAAGCGAACGGCTATGCACTCTGCGCTTGCGAGGCAAGTTTAGAAATATAAGCCTCATAAACGTTCACGCCCCTACAGAGGAGACTGCAGAGTCGGAGAAGGATACCTTCTACGAGGCAGTAGAAAGAGCCCTCGAAGCCTGTCCCAGATATGATATCAAAATCATACTTGGGGATTTTAACAGCCAAGTAGGGAAGGAGCCCGTATTCAGGCGATACGTTGGCTCCCATAGCTTACACGAAAAAACAAATGATAACGGACTGCGGACTATTCAATTAGCAGGGTCACACGAAATGGTTGTTGGAAGTACCTGGTTTGCGCGGAAAGCGGTCCACAAACATACGTGGGCCTCTCCAGACGGGACCACTTTCAACCAAATTGACCACGTGTTGATCGAACGCCGCCACCTCTCAGCCTTGATGAATGTCAGAACATATAGGGGGGCCAATATAGACTCGGATCACTATCTCGTTGGCATGGTGCTCCGAGCTCGAATAACAATACCACCTAGAATCCCCTCTGACAATCGGGTGAGAGTGAACACTGAAGCCATCCACAACACAACCCTCCGCGACACCTATAAGAGGGAAATGGATGCCGCAATAACCGCAGTCAATAGAGGACCTGGAGATGAAGCATCAACTAATGATCTTCACAACCACCTGAAGAACGTTATCATGGATACGGCCACAAATATACTTGGCCCCAGCCGCAAAAGGAGTCGGAACGGCTGGTTTGACGATGAATGTAAGCTAGCAACGGAACGGAAGAATGCCGCATACCGAGTAATGTTGCATTCTCAAAGAACGCGGGCACGCGCAGAGACTTATCACGAACTCCGTCGAGCGGAGAAGCGACTTCACAGACGGAAAAAGGAAGCCTGGGAGAACCAACAAGTCTGTGAACTAGAAAAGTACAGGGAGCAACCGCACCAGGCGCGGAAGTTTTACCAACAAGTCAGCAGGATGAAGCCTTATACACCTCGATGCTCATCCTGCCGAGACAAAGAGGGAAATCTGATTTCCGACAGAATGGGCATATTAGAGCGATGGGTTGAGTACTTTGATGAGCTACTGAACAACCAGAACATCGGCGAGTTGGAGGTCCCGCCAACTGAAGACGACGGACAAATACTGCCACCACCAAGTTTAGGAGAAACAGTCCGTACAATTCATCGGCTAAAAAATCATAAGTCGCCAGGAGCCGATGGAATTACAGCCGAATTGGTTAAATATGGAGGCGACCAGTTACACCAAGTGGTTCATCAACTTGTGCTCAAGGCATGGGACAGCGAATCAATGCCTGACGATTGGCAGCGAGGCATAATCTGTCTCATACATAAAAAGGGAGATATCACACAGTGCAGCAATTATAGAGGTATCACGTTGCTGAGTACCATCTATAAGATATTCTCCACTATCTTGCTAGGCCGGATAGCCCCATACGCCCAGAACATCATTGGCCCATACCAAAGAGGCTTCACTCCAGGCAAATCAGCAACAGATCAGATTTTCTCTCTGCGGCAGGCGATGGAAAAACTGTTGGAATATGGACAACAGTTGCACCATCTATTCATCGACTTTAAAGCCGCCTATGATAGCATAGCCAGGGTAAAACTGTACACGGCCATGAGAGAATTCGGTATCCCGACGAAATTAATAAGACTGACTAGGCTGACCCTGACCAATGTGCGAGGCCAGATAAAAGCAGCAGGATCACTCTCAAGACCATTCGACATCAACAACGGTCTACGACAAGGGGATGCGCTATCATGCGTCCTCTTTAACCTGGCCCTCGAGAAGGTGATCCGTGATGCTGAGGTGAATGCAAGAGGTACGATCCTCTTCAAGTCCACCCAACTACTGGCCTATGCTGACGATATCGACATCATGGGAAGAACCACCCGAGACGTTCAAACTGCCTTCATCCAGATCGAGCAGGCGGCGCGAGATCTTGGGCTGCACATCAATGAAGGCAAGACAAAATACATGGTGGCAACGTCAGCACCGAAGACGAATCAACCAACAACATCAAACTGCACTGGTCAAACACAAGCACGAACAAGAATAAGGATAGGAGAATACAACTTTGAGACCGTTGACAATTTCTCCTATCTAGGGTCGAAAATCACAACCGATAACAACTACGATGATGAAATCCGCGCACGGTTGTTGTCAGCCAACAGAGCCTACTTCAGCTTACAAAGACTGTTCCGCTCGAAACGTCTCACCATAGGGTCAAAGCTCTTACTGTACAAGACTATGATCTTGCCAGTCCTCATGTATTCCTCGGAAACTTGGGTTCTTAGCAAGAAAAATTGCGAACTCTTGGCCGCGTTCGAGAGAAGAATCCTCCGAAGAATTTTTGGCCCCCTACATGAGGATGGACGATTCCGTAGCCTACACAATGACGAAATCTATGAGCGATACCATGACCGTCCGGTTGTGGATAAAATCCGGCTCAATAGGTTACGGTGGGCGGGTCACTTAATCCGTATGGATGAAGATGATCCCACCCGGAAAATCTATAAGGGCAATATCTATGGTAGGAAAAGAAGACGAGGCAGACCCTGCCTAAGATGGAGCGATGGCGTGGGCGAGGACGCCAGACGGCTTTTAGGGATATCGAATTGGTGGACCTCGGCGCAAAACCGGGATGTCTGGAGTTCCTTATTAAGGCAGGCCTAGACCGGATGCCGGTTGTTGCGCCGTTGATGATGATGATGATGATGAAGGATACTCTCGTCATATAGATATATAGAGTCAAAAAGCCCACAAATCCTCTTCCCGCCCAATCCCTATAGGCTAGTGTACTTTACTTATCGTATAGGGTTGTGGCGCAGCAGGATCCGCGGCATTCGAAATTTATTTCTCCCGGAGGGCATCCAGGTGGTCCTCGCGTGCGTCTCCCGTTCCTTGGAGTAACTGGCAGCTGCGGCCGCAAAAAACTAGGTCCGCGGGGGGTCCTGGGGACGGCCACCTAGAACGCAGCGCCACGTCGCCTAACTATTTTCGACCCCCTCAGTAGGCGCAACTACCTGGTGGATACTGGTGCGGAGGTTTCGGTTCCATACCCCGGCACCATCGACTTTTTCCACAACCTCTAAAACTGGCGGCAGCAAATTTTTCCCGTTTCAACACATACGGGTATAGGCAAGTGGACGTGAGTCTTGGCTTGCGTAAGACGTTTTCATGGCGTTTCATCCTGTGTCACAATGGGTTGCTGGTGGACTTGCAAAATAAGTCCCTTTTAGATCCCACGACCAACCTTAATTCGTCAGGCCAAATGGTATCTCACCCAGACAATAATTTTCCCGTTCTTTTAGAAGATAGTACCGACTCTCGTGTTCGGACACTTCTCCAAAAGTTTAGCCAGATTATTACCAGGTGTAGTCCCTCAAAACCAGTGAAGCACAATGTGCAGCACCACATTAACACTACTGGTTCCCCGATTTTCTCGAAGGTGTGTCTTCTACCATCCCAGAAACTGGCTATTGCGCGGAAAGAATTTGAACAACTTGTTCAACAGGGTATCTGCAGGCCCTCAAAGAGCTGTTGGTCTTCCCCACTGGATATGGTCCCTAAGCCAAACGGCGAATGGAGCCCCTGTGGGGATTACAGAAAGCTAAATGCACAGACTGTTCCTGCCCGATATCCAATTCCACTCATCCACGACTTTGCGCATCACCTCGCGAATTGCGACTTAGCCAAGGCTTATCATCAAATCCCTGTAGCTCCAGAAGACACACCAAAGACAGCAATATGCACACTCTTTGGACTCTTCGAGTTCACCCGGATGACTTTCGGATTGTGCAATGCGGCGCAAACCTTTCAACGGTTCATTCATTCAGTCTTGCGAAACCTCGATTTCTGTTTCGTATACTCGAATGATGTTTCGGTCGCTTCTTCCACTGAGTCTGAGCACTTAACCCATCTCGAGTGCATTTCTTAACGTCTCCTTGAAGCCGGTTTAGTCCTAAACGTTGAGAAATGCAAATTCCTTCAAAAACACGTAAGATTCCTCGGTCACTCCATTTCTCCTGAAGGAATACAGCCCGACCCAGACAAGGAGCAAGCAATTACAAGCTTCCCGCGTCCGAAGACAGTGGAGGGGTTGAGGAGGTTCTTAGGCATGCTAAACTTCTACCGCCGTTTCCTGCCCAAGGCCGCCCAACACCAGTCCGTTTTGAACGTACTTGTCTGGCCCCAAAACTAAGGACGCACGAGAGATCGTGTGGTCTGAAGAGGCTGTCCGCGCGTTTGACAAATCCCGTCAACAACTGGCCGACGCTACACTCTTAGCATATCCTCTGCAAGATGCACCCCTAGCCGTTTTTGTTGATGCCTCTGACATCGCAGTAGGTGCTGCCCATCACCAAAAGGCGGATCAGGGCTGGCAGCCGTTGAGCTTCTTCTCTACAGTACCTACGATCGCGAACTGCTCGCCGCGCACTTGGGAATCAAATACTTCCGCTTCTCCCTAGAAGGCAGGTCGTTCACAGTGTTCACGGACCATAAGCCTCTCACGCATGCTTTGAAACAAAAGCCCGACAAAGCGTTCCTTCGCCAGCTTCGACACCTGAGCTTTATAAGCCAGTTTACGTCAGACGTCCAGTACGTGTCCGGCAAGGACAACATAGTTGCTGGCGCTTTGTCTCGTGTCTCCGGGGTTAACATCCCCGCCTCACTCGACTCCTCGGTTATTGCCAAGGCGCAGGAGGATGACGCAGCACTTCAGAGCCTCAAATCCAACCCCAAATACAAATTTCGAGAGTTGTCCATCTTCGGCTCGAACCTCTCTCTCTGCTGCGAAGACTCGGAAAAGGGGCCACGGCCATACATTCCGATCAAGGAAGTGATCCACGCGGTTCACCACTTAGCGCATCCAGGCATCAGAACAACAAATCGGTTAGTCACCGAGAAATACTTCAGGCCCTCCATGAACAAGGATGTCAATTCCTGTGAAGTGTAAAGTCTCCAGGCATGGAGACCAGGCGGTGACCAGAGGCAATATCTCTGAAGGACATTACGGCGCAATCTTGTGCCGAAGCCTTCTGTCGAGAGTGGACGCCTCGCTTTGGCGTCCTTGCAGTGGTCATCACTGACCAGGGAATACAATTTGAGTCCACCCTTTTCTCGGAGTTAGGCAAACTAATGGGATTTAAACGCCGGCGGACTACTGCATACCACCCGCAATACAATGCGATGCTAGAACGTTGGAACCGGATGCTGAAAGCCACCATTATGGCACGCGACGATCCGTCCTGGACTCAAGTCTTGCCTCTCGTTCTACTCGGCCTACGTACAACCCTGCCAGCCCCGCGGAACTGGTATACGGGGAGAACCCAAGACTCCCAAGTGATCCGGTCTTCGACAACAGATCGGGTCTCACAGAGGTGCGGTTGGTGCGTCTGCTGGGGGCAATTTCCGACGCATCAAAAGCCACACCTCCCATCCGACACTCGTCCGCACCTGCCTGTGCACCCAAGGAGCTGGACACATGTACGCACGTCCTGGTCAGGACGGATGCCGTCCGGAAACCGCTGCGCCATCGGCGCTCTCCACGCTTTTTAGAACTCGCCACTGGAGTGGAGAGCTAGCGGTGAGAAAGTGCCGTTGGTTGGAGGCAGAGGGACCGAATGGAGAAGAACCGGTCTCTTCTGCTCCAGCCGTCACCGAGCACACTCTCAATCTCAGGTACGATTTGTAAAGTTATAAGAATAAAAAATTATTCTGTGTATGAAAGTGTTCTGCTGCAAGTTCATTATTCGCTTTCTGCAGAGTTTTTTTTGCAAATTCAAAACAAAGGAAATCAAGTGTTCCTAAAGGGTCATCACTATAATTTTTAGATTTTTCGGAGTGGTAGTTTCTGAGCATTGGTCCCTGATTCAAGTGGGCCTTTTTATCCTTTTCGGCAAAAACCTATTACCACCCAACTTTTACACTGCAGGGACCCTCGAACTCAATATAGAATGATGTTACTTACACCATGCACTGGAGTTTTCAGTTCCAATATTTCAACCAAATTTCATGTCAGAAGATGCAGCCATTTCCGAACAAACTGTTATGACAGGCAGACATCCTGTGAGGAGTTACCATCAAGCACGTCCCTTCGTTCAAACAAAGGAATGCTCGGCGCATGCATGCATGGGGTATAATGCTACAAACAGGTTGGAAAAGGAGATGTTTAAGCCCAATAGCTCGCCCTCTAGAATACCCACAACAAAAGTGCGGAAGGATGCACCCAGGAGAGACTGGTGGACCTCACAAGCCGCAATAATGTCCACCATGACTGAGTGTAGTGGGTCACAACAGGCTCCTCAGGAACAAGAAGCGAACCCATTCAGGGGAAACTCGGCAATTATGAGATCTCCTCCAATATCGAACAGGGCTGTTGAACAGAAGTCTGATGGCGGAAGCCATCAAGATGGTATATGAGTACAATAAAGCGCGGAAAGAAGAGAAAGAATCAAAGGAAAGTTCATCGGCGGCAACAAAGACATCATAGGTGACCCCTGAACGTAGAGAAACAAAAGAGTACAAGAAAAATAGAAGGTACGTCTAAGCAAGCAAAAACGAAAAAGGCGTGAATCTTAGCGGTATAGGCTAGATATTCTAGAGTTAAGTCAGGCAAGATCCTGGTCCTTATTTAGAATCTGTATTCTGAACCTCACTAAATACTATCTGCAACTTCCCATATCATGAGTTCGCGCCTTATTGAGTTAGCTTGGAAACATTTTTTTTTAATTTCAATAAAAATCAATAAAATTAAGATAAACTTTTAGGTTTTCTCATGCTAAATATTGAGTTTGGTGTCTTAAATTAAAATTCACTGATATTTTATTGGATTATTAGCAAATCGAAAATGAAACAAGTGGAGAAACGAGAGACCGAATGGTTCATATATGAAATATTGGGCGTGTGTGTTATGTTAGACATTTTCAATGTACGTTTACCCATTCGTACAGACCTGAAAATTCAAAATATTCCTTCCCGTATTTTCAAATGCCAAGTTATAAGGACATATATAAATGTTATGCTCAATTAACACGAAATTGGAACCTTAGTTCTATTACAAATTTCTAAGTAATGATAACATTTCGCATTTCGGGTCTTTTTGGTAAATTTCTAAAATATAGTAATGCACCGTTACTAACTTTATTTGAGTAGATAACGGAGTGGAACGTATTTTGAAGCCTATGTTAAAAAGTTGGATAGAACATCTCCTTGGCTTAGACCGTTGTCGAATGGTCTCAAGAGTGATCTTGCTGCTTTTGTCTTACGCACCTTGCTCAGGGTGACCCTAGCCAGTCTCATCAATTTTGTGGGAATACCGAATTCTCTCATGGCCCTGGGTATGCTATAATAGGCGGCCTTCAAGTCGATGAGAGATGGTGCAACTGATGGCCATATTCCAACAGTTTTTGTATCGTTTACCGAACATAGAAAATCTGATCTGTTGCTTATTTGCCTTTGGATGTTGTTGGCCATCAAATTTCTAAAATTATTAGTTGCTTCTTGGGTAGGGCCCTGTGAAATGCATTTACGCACAAAGGGCCGGACCCCTGTCTAGAGCGTCTAGGACTCTAACCCGGAACCGTTTGACACATTACCTCAGGGTAGGTCTTTTCAGTACAGAAGTATTCAGGGAGCCTCAACTACCCTGGCATCTCTCCTATCCATCTCACCCTTTTTCACCTTAAGAACGCCTTGAGTGTAAAGTGCTACCCGGCTTCACCTGTCCTCGCTCAGCAGTATGGCCTCAATTATGATGTCCGGGGACGCAAGACACCCTTGCATCGAAAGGTGATGGCAATGGTGCTCCCACCTTCTCCAGAAGAAAAAGGTGTGGCAGGCATCATCCATCAGCGACCGTGATTTTCCGATTGTGTGCAGGTGAGATTGAAAATGTGCATGTCCGCTGAGCAGCTTAATTAGTTAATATTGAACCTCACGGTGTTTTCGATTGAACCACGGCCGCACATCTTTTATGAGATACGCGGTCCATCTACCCCTCAATTCTCTGTCGCAAGCGGAAGCGCCTTTATTTCCCTCGCCTTTTTTGAGGTATGTAAGCCTCCGCTCGGCAGCATGGAAAGCGATCGGAATAACTCCCGCGGTCTCCATTACTGTTGGCTCTGAGACGGTACGGTAGGTTAATTTGCGCTACGCGCTTGCGGTAAATTTTCTTACTAAGGAAGTCCGCCCATACTTCGGAACCGTAAGGAAGGGCGGACTGAATCTCGCTCATCAGCAAGCGACGCCTGCTGGATAATAGACCTCCGGCATTGGACATCAGCCAGCAAATCACAAACATTCTAGCCTCAGTCTTGTCTGCGGTGTTGGAATCTGCTCGAAGAAGCTCATCTTCGTATTTACCGTGATGCCGAGGTATTTTATCGCCGGCTTCGACAAGTCCATGGTTTCACCAACCTGAACAGGGAAGACTGTGAGAACCCTCATGCTGACTTCGGTTGTCTCCAGAGCTACGGACAATCCATGTTCAGTCATCCATTTGCTTACTTCCCGCCTCACTATTCCCAGTCATCCGTGTATCCTAGCAGATGTGATTCGTCAGGCATTTCGAGTCGTAGAAAACCATCGTATAAGGCGTTCCAAAGGTCCGGACCAAGGATAAATCCCTGAACCGCCCCCGATGTTACCTTCATTCTGCCCTGTCCTTCCCGTCCTAAACTTCTTACCTCTCCTTCAATTGCGGGTAAAAATGAAAAAGGAAGTACGACCCAACACGAGGAAATTTGAAAAGGTAGTCTGAACAAAATACAATGGCTCCAGATTGAATAGATGGCTGTGAAAAAATAGATTCAACTCGCCTCATTAAATGGGCATTCCAGAAGCAAGGACTTCGAATTGACTTAATGGTACGAAGAAGAAAAAAATAGTGCTCAAGACCCCACGGTAACTTTTTGTACTATATGAAGGAACAGATTATTAGGGAAAGCCTTACCACGGTTTCCTTGCTTATTCAGCCCCAGTTGTCCAAAGCACATTTCTTAGTCGATTGAATTAAAGTGTAAAATTAATCTTTTCCATCGTACTTTATTTCTAAATAAAACGAGTAAAGAGGGTTTAATGTTTTGTTGCACCGTAACACATACACATTTGAATATACAGTAAGTATCATATATTTAATCCAATATACGTTTCTCGATTTATATTATTATGAAAAGCAGATTTTTACGACTAATCCCATCGACTTCTCTTCTTCTTCTTGGTGGAATCTGAACCATCCGATGCAGCAGGCGGTCTGGGTGCTGGTGGAGTCATTCCCCCAGGTAAAGCTGGTGCCAAAAACACACCTGACTCTGGTACAGTCTTCTCCCATGTCCGATCGCTTGACGCTCGAAACTAGAACAAAACAAAAGCACAATGAAAAACACGGTTGAAGAGAAAAAAGTAGCTTGTCTTTTTGTCCATCCTGAACTTCAGTTCAAAAGCAATCGGTGACTAAAGAAGAAAGCAACTAACTTCAGAAACGAAAGAGGGAAGATTAAATTATGTCGATGTCAGTCTTAGAAAGCGATTTGCGCTGAAAAAATGTTGATCTAGAAACGTAAGTTTACCTGGGTGTTATACTGACTGCGAAAAGCCTCCCGCATGGCCGAAAGACGATCGCTTGCTGGTCCTGAAGCACTTACCGGCGAAGGAGCGCTTGCCGGTTGTGCGGATTGACTCTTTTGTGAATGACCCTCAGAAGAAGAATATGAATTGCTTGATGCGCCTAAACCTGGACGTTCTCTATAACCTAAACCAGCTCCTCCAATATTCAGCTTTTTACCCTTGCCGCTCTTGAATCTTGATTTACGGAACCATGAGCTCTGCATGGCAAGTTCCATCAAGGCATTTGGTACTTCTTGATTTGCACCTTCCAAGTTCCGTACCAAATGGCCGGCAAATTCTTTGTCTTTCTCCACGACCAATGTGTAAGCTGTTCCCTTTTCACCTGCTCGCCCCGTTCGGCCGATTCGATGTGTATGTGTGTCAATATCACGAGCGATATCGTAGTTGACCACTGTTCGAATATGTGGAATGTCTAAACCACGTGCAGCCACATCTGTTGCCACCATGATATCACATTCCTTGCGCTTGAAACGCGTGATCACCTTGTTACGATCCGCCTGGTCCATGTCACCGTGCAACAGTACGCAATCGAACTCCTTCAACTTTAAATTATTGGCAACTTGTTCGGCATCGAGCTTCTTCGTCACAAATATCAAAATGCTCCCTTGTGACTGGAACTCAACAATTTTGCATAGTAGCCAGTTCCATTTGTGATGTGGATTTGAGAAGACTAGAACGTGTTGGGTTATATCTTCGTTGGCTTCTCCTAAGTCGCCTTGGATAATTCGGATTGGATCGGTCAAAACGTCGCGAGCTAGCTTCTCGATGCGTTTCTTGAATGTAGCGGAAAATAGCATGGTTTGACGGTCTGGACGGACGTGGTTACAAATCGACCGGACTTGTGGTTCTGGAAATGAAAAAACGAATGTTGTTTGTATAAACTTGATTGCAAGTTGAGACGCTAGCCTACCAAATCCCATGTTGAACATCCGATCAGCTTCATCGAGGACAAGATATGACACTCTCTTTAAATTCGTCGCTTTGATCTTAACCATATCAATCATTCGACCTGGAGTCGCGACGACGATTTCTGCTCCCTGCTCCAATGCTTTGCTCTGCTCCCATTTTGACCCGCCACCATACGCGCATACAACGTGAATATTATAAACCTTGCCAAATTTTTTCGCCTCGTTGTAGATTTGAAGTGACAGTTCACGCGTCGGCGCCAACACCAGAGCGATTGGTCCTTCCCCGGGTTTCAGCTCCCTTTGGTCCATTATATGAACGAGCATCGGCCAAATGAACGCCGCTGTCTTTCCACTACCAGTTTTTGCGATGCCAATAATATCACGACCGCTCAGAGCGGCGGGTATTGCTTGCGCTTGAATTGGAGTAGGTTGAGTGTATTCCGATTTACGGATGGCCTTCATAAGCGGTTCGTCGAATCCGAAATGAGCAAAACTCGTCACTGGATTTGGCGGAACTGGACCCGTCACTTTCACGCCTAACGTACGACGAAGATCAGCTACTTGTTGTGGAGTCAACTTCGCAATATCTTCATGCTGATTGTAGAAATTTTTCTCAAAAGACTCATAGTCGATCTCAGAATGGTCGATAGGCGGTAGAGGGTCGATGTCGCGCTTTCGAGGCGGCGCGATCGGATTACCGTCTTCGTCGTACTCAATCTCCGCATCTGATCCGTCATCTTGTACCCCAGCCAAAGGATTTTCTTCCATATATCTAAAAATACCGGAATAAGTGGGAGATTGATACCACAAGACTCAAAACAGACCTATAATAGCTCTCCTCATCGTCCTCATCATCTATGTCTGCTCTAATGCCTTTGGATTTGTGCTCAACGTTCGGATTCTCTGCGATTTTCTTCTCCTTTTCAACCTGCTTCTCGATGCCGGCCATGAAAGCATCAAGCGGATCATCATCCTCGTCTGAACTGTCAACCTTGAAAGGAGAAAATCAATAGATTTAACGAGAATTCCTGCTAGTGTGGAAAGCAAATGCGACTCAAATCGAATGTTAGGAGTTACTTGTCGCAGTACAAACTCCCGCAACTAATTAAGAATCCATTTCGGTCTCGAAAGGATTGGGAGAGAGTTGTTAACTTATTTGAGGTACGACTTCGCACTTACAGCTTTCTGCTGTGGCTGGGATGCGGTTGGACTCCCCGGCGCCGGAATGTACGCTAGATCTGGAGTTGTTTCGTCCTCCTCGTCAAAATACTCGTCTTCCGTCCGAGACTTTCTCTTCCCCAGCGCATATTGCGAAGAGTTCGCGAACTGCGAAATGGCATCCATTGTTGAATATCCATGTTTCGACAAACCTCCACCGGTCTGTGGTACCAAATTTCGATTAGCAAAACCACCAGCCGAGCGACCACTATTCAAGGTGCTCGGTGGCGGAACGGCGTTCATAGAATAGCCACTCTTGTCGGAAATTTCCGATTTTCTGTATGGGAAACCACCGCCACCGATACCGCGATAGCTCATTTTCGATGCACTTGTTCCGTATCACTGTAATACACAATATTTATCGCCCCACACCGTCTCCTAAACGGCCGGATGGAAAGCGATCTGTCTTCGCAGTCCCTCACAATCGAGCGTCAAAATGATAGTTGTCAAAACACGAAAGTCCAATGAATTATATGCTTGTATGGAATTGGTTTGGATGGCGGTTGACTGGAAAGCTTCCAAAAGAAACTATCAATATTCCAATGCGAAATAACCTCAATTCGATATTTGTCAGACGAGAGCGCTCGTGAGTTTTTCTGCAATTTTGGAGAAGTTTTTAATCCAATTGAGATGTTTACCGTACGAATCGTATCGCGGCGGTTGCAAGGCACGCACCGGCAATTATCACGATGCACAATTTTAAACTCTACAGCTACAGCCGCACCTGCCACCTCAGAAAAATTAACCACACCACCCCCGGAAAGTGCCGAAAGACCAGCTAACCCAAAACTAGTTAATATTGTTAACGAAATCGCGACATTAAACCTACTCGAAGTATCGGAGCTTAGTACACTGCTTAAAAAGAAACTAAATCTTCCCGAGACAGCATTCATGCCGGCATCGTTTGCTGCAGGCCCCGCTAGACCCGCAGCCGAAGAGGAGGAGGAGGCGGCTCCAAAGAAAGTGCAAACTTCGTTCAAAGTCAAATTAGTGAAATTTGACGACAAACAGAAGGTTGCATTGATAAAGGAAGTGAAAAATCTTCTGGAGGGCATGAACCTGGTGCAAGCAAAGAAATTCGTCGAAAGCGCACCGACGATAGTTAAGGAAGATATTCCTAAGGATGAGGCGGAAAAACTGAAGGAGGCGCTTTCGAAAGTGGGAGCTGAAATAGAAATCGAGTAGATTTTGTGAATTTTTGATTTACGCATAGATTGTAGGTGTTATACGAAAATACAAACGTTCTAATAAAAACACTTTGTATTCTCAATTTGCCGTCGAATCGCACTGTAGTTTTTACGACTAGTTCATGCAAACGTTTGTTGCCAACCTCTGGTTTTGTCTAGGGGCACATCATGTTCCTATTCCTTCCGATCGAGTGATTGCATCCTCTGCTTCCGAAGACCGAGCAACGGACTCCCTCTGCCAAGCGAAGCATCCTATCTCTTCGCCTATGCCTTCTACCTTGCCTTTGATTAGGCATCGACCGTCCACTCAATATGACCTGATCATTGGAGATATTGGACGCTGTGAGTTCCCGACTCATTATACAAAAGGAACAGTTCTCTGTTATAACTGTTTTGCCATTGGTCATTCCCTTTCACTAGTCCTAGAATTCGCCCGAAACTATTAGAGAACAAGATTGACCAAATCAGTTCTTGTATATTGAGACTGCTGGCTATGCCAAGCAATAGAATCCACTTTCTTAACATGGCCAACGACTAAGTCAACCTGGCGGGGAACAGTGGTATAGGAGTGAAAATCTCACTGGAAGGAACTGAAGCACATTTCTGCAAAACGTCAACTATGAAACGTGTTTACCGGGCTATGCTCGTTCAAGAGTAACTAGCGAAAGTATATGCAATTATATGAAGTTGCCCACTTGTCTTAAAGTAATCTTTTGTCTCTTTACCATCATACTTCCGGTTTTGTCCCTGTTTATTTCTAGGCGGATGATTTTCAATGTTTCCGGAATATTTATATCATCAACAACGGCTATTATCTGATTCATTAGCAGTTCCGTAGCTATGTTGAGTATTTTTAGTGTGAAATAGATATGTGTGACTCGACTCAAATGTCCATTTATGTTACTGATGCGACTCATCACAAAAGAGGCGAGTCGAATCAAAAGGGACGGCGAAATAGAGCTGCTTGATTTAATTTGGCAAACAGCCGGGGGCAGATGGATTTACAACCGAATTGGTTAAATATGGAGGCGACCAATTACACCAAGTGATTCATCAACTTGTGCTCAAGGTGTAGAGGGCAGCGAATCAATGCCTGACGACTGGCAAAGAGGCATTATCTGTCTCATACATAAAAAGGGAGATATGACACAGTGCAGCAACTATACAGGTAACACGTTGCTGAGTATCATCTATAAGATATTCTCATCTATCTTGCTTGGCCGGATAGACCCATGCGCCCAGAACATCATTGCCCCATACCAAAGAGGCTTCACTTCAGACAAATCAGCAACAGATCAGATTTTCTCTCTGCGGCAGGCGATGGGAAAACTGTTGGAATATGGACAACAGTTGCACCATCTGTTCATCGACTTTAAAGCCGCCTATGATAGCATAACCAGGGTAAAACTGTACACGACCATGAGAAAATTCGGTATCCCGACGAAATTGATAAGACTGACTAGGCTGACCCTGACCAATATGCGAGGCCAGATAAAAGCAGCAGGATCACTCTCAAGACCGTTCGATATCAACAACGGTCTAGAACAAGGTGATGCGCTATCATGCATCCTCTTTAACCTGGCCCTCGAGAAAGTGATCAGTGATGCTGAGGTAAATGCAAGAGGTACGATCCTCTTTAAGTCCACCCAACTACTGGCCTATGCTGACGATATCACATCATGGGAAGAACCACCGGAGACGCACAAACTGCCTTCATCCAGATCGAGCAGGCGGCACGAGATCTTGGGCTCCACATCAATGAAAGCAAGACAAAATATATAGTAGCAACGTCAGCACTGAAAACTAACCAACTAACAATATCAAACCGCACTGGTCAAACAGAAAGAATAAGGATAGGAGAATATAATTTTGAGACAGTTGATAATTTCTCCTATCTAGAGTCAAAAATTACAATCGATACCAGCTATGATGATGAAATCCGCGCACGGTTGTTGTCAGCCAACAGAGTCTATTTCAGCTTACAAAAACTGTTCCGCTCGAAACGCCTCACCGTAGGGTCAAAGCTCTTACTGTACAAGACAATGATCTTGTCAGTCCTCGTGTATTCCTCGGAGACTTGGGTTCTTAGCAAGAAAAATTGTGAACTCTTGACCGCGTTCGAGAGAAGAATCCTCCGAAGAATTTTTGGCCCCCTACATGAGGATGGACGATTCCGTAGCATACATAACGATGAAATCTATGAGCGATACCATGACCGTCAAGTTGCGGATAAAATCCGGCTCAATAGGTTACGGTGGGCGGGTCACTTAATCCGTATAGATGAGGATGATCCAGCCCGGAAAGTCTATAAGGGCAATATTTATGGTAGAAAAAGAAAACGAGGCAGACCCTGCCTGAGATGAAGCGATAGCGTAGGTCAGGATGCCAGACAGCTTTTAGGTATATAGAATTGGTGGACCTCGGTGCAAAACCGGGATGTCTGGAGTTCCTTATTAAGGTAGGCCTAGACCGGATACCGGTTGTTGCGCCATTGATGATGATAATGAAACATCAGCACTTCATATCATATAGCACAAACTCATCAACACGATAAGCGCACAACGAAATATGCGAGGAATGATTCTATTAAAACATGCCTGGTGAACTTGATCTATTGATACGAATTACTGTTTGCTTAGTGTTACGAGTTACAAACCTCCTTTCAATCATTTTTGGCAGCACCTCCTAAATAAGCAAGAATATCTCGTTATAGTCTTTACAGCGATAGACTTCTCGCCTTTTTATTAATAAGGCATATATTTACGCCGCAATTTATTTTATTTCAAAATTCACAGAGCTTCGATATTACAAATGTACTTTCTGTTCTTAGAAATTCTGTAGGCATACCTTTCACACGTGATGTTTGGTTATTTCGAAACAACCTTGCACCGAAGAAAAGAATAAGTTGTTTTAGTATTAGTATTTACGAAGTAAAAAATAAAACAAGCATAAAAACGTTGAAAATAAAGACTCAAAATAGACTCCGCGTTTCAAAAATTAGGCATATGTGTTTTTGAATCGAAAGTGTAGATTTATTTGCTCCTGCGAGAAAAAAACTGCGTTTGGGGGTAACTGGGTTGAGTCTAAGCTGCGTTAACTTAAAGTTAATGTGAATCTTCCTGAGATTAATTAATTTGCAGATTTATATATGAAAGCCGCGACAGAGCCAGTTAATTTCTGAAAATGGTTTAGTTTTCTAAGGTTACTCACACAAGAAAAGTCTCGAAAATGAATTCCAGAGGGTAAACAGCTGTCTATGAGGCCACACACCAATAGGAAAGGTACTTTTTAAAAAGCAGAGAGTGAGTAAACTTCCCCTGACCTGTTTCAGTTGCATAACAATCGCAATAATTGCAAGAATATTGTTACGAATTTGTTTTTCGTACTTCTAACGCTGTTACCAATTGTTACGATTCCCTTCACGTAATCCACCGCTTCACACCAATTATTACGTTCTTAGCTATTCGTACTTATCACTAGTTACATTACTTGTTTTACGTAGGCTCGTAGCACTAAACAAAAACCCGTTCTGTAACTTTAATACAATAATAATAATCGTTGGCGCAACAATCCATATTTGATCAGGGCCTTGAAGTGTGTTAGAGCACTTCATTCAACACCGTAACGGTACACTACAGTATTACAGTACCCTGTAGGAGGCAATGTGATCAGCATTGCGCTCGCCCGAGATTATCACCCTAATTTGACTCAGGTAATCATTCACAGCTGAGTCGACTGGTATTCGACGTCAAATCACGATGCAAATCCCACTGCCATCAGTGAAATTTGAACCGCGACCTTCCGTACGACAGCTATCCGGAAACTTTAATACAAGCGTTTATTAAACACTAAATTATATAACGGTACTGTATAAAAAATTATAGAACAATTCTTTAACTAGTACAATTCGAGGCGTATTCATACCCGACGGGATCTGTTCTAACTCTAGAACCAGACTGACTTTGTGAGCGGATTTTTGGCCCTTTTATACCCCGCGGAACATTCCAGAAAGGCATGTAAACACTTTACTAGAAAACTACTTTGCGACAAGATCTTTCTACACACATTATTATCATCTGTTAACAATTATCGTAACTGAAAATTTGCCTTACTGTTATATAATTTTAGTGTCCTGGCTAATTGTCATTACTACAATTTACATTACCGTCACACATAAGTTTCCAAAATGATTTTCATCACAACATCATAGCACTGAATCATACCGAGAATATTACGGGTGAAGGAAGGAATGAGGATTCTTGAACTGGAAAGAAGAGCGCAAAACGAAGCAAAATATTCTGTAAGCTCGGCTGAGGTTATTAACATAGTGAATATTAAAACGAAGCCTGTTCTCGAATGTTACGTCACGATTCTCACCCGACGAAATAACCGAAAGAGGCTGGCCATTCAAACAATAAACAGGTATCGCGAAAGCAGATTTCAGGGAAAACAATAATGCTAAATATCTGCTAATATTAGGCGCCAACTTATTCTGTGCACACCAACGAAACAGACGGTCGAGGTTTGATTGTAGGTGACGAAATTCTGCAAGCGAGTCAACAGTAGAAAGTAGTTCCAAATAATCTTTCTTACAAAAGACAAAATAGATAAATAAGGAAGGACGGTTATTAATAAATAAGGATAATAGAAATAGACCAAGGAAAAGAAGAGGACACTAGGTGAGAGGAAGAAAAAGTTGAGGCGCAGCTGTTGAAGGAGACCCAAATCACTCCACCGCATAAGTAATACCTGAACCACCAGAAGGGAACGACTGGTGGAAAGCCATACCACAGTTAGATACTAGACAGCTACCTCACTCCCCCTTGCCCCTCAAGGGGGGAAATCAGTGCGAATACACACGATTTCAAATTGTTTTGCCCTTGAGCATGAGCGAGATGTACCGAAAACCCGATCAGCTGTGTTTGACATACCGCCCGGACTTGCCAATGCATTGGTGAGATTGGCAAGTTTTTGCTTATGTATAAGTGAATACGTGAAACAACTTTTTGCTATGTGGGTGAGCACGCCGTAGTACCAGAATAGGAAAAGCTCACCGATCTCTCTCTTACCAATACGATTTGACGAAGATTATGCCTTTTCCTTGTTCAGCGTATCTGATGTGTACAGATAAGCTTCTGCAAGCACATTTGCAAGTGGGGTCATTTTTGTAAGGGTACTGCCTATAGTAGATCTACTGTGGCCATACGATTTGAGCATCTTGAGGGAGAAGATGTGGTCGACTGAGTCAAAAGCTTTGGAGAGGTCTGTACAAATTGTTTGCACGTCTATCCTTTGGATAAGGAATTTAATGACAAAGTTGATAAACTTTAATGCGTAAGTTGCGGCAGAGTACCCCCGTTAAAGCCTACGAACCGACTTTTTTGTAGGGAGATGAGACATGCAGCCTTCCAATTGTCTGAGAGAATACCTTCAGATAAACTTTTGTTGAACATTTAAAAGGAGAGAGAAATATGCTGTTTAGATTTTGTTAAAAAAAATTTGAAAAATCGTCATCACAACCGCCATTGATATCAAGACTAAAATCGACAATGACACGAGTCAGGAGGGGATTGGAAAAGCAAGGGGTGGGAGTATGGAATTTATTATTTAAAAAAAAAATGTCTTTCTCTGGATCCGAAAAATAAAAAAATAGACAAACACCGAATCCACACAATGTTGACAAAATCTTTTCCCCTAAAAATATAATTTCTCTTTTCTTGTCTCTCTTTCCTTGTATTGCGTCCAATATCGAAATCTGGCAATGCTATTTGAAAGCAGACCAAGCAGCTGTCAAGCGGTTGCATTTACTTCTCCGGCTGACGTTCGCGCCAATTATTTTGATTCACCGGACATAATTCGCTCTCCCTTCGCGTTATAAGACATGGACAAGAAGAAAAAAGATTGTAAATATTGGGACAAGTGCTATCAAAGAAATGCAGAGCATTGTGAAAAGTACAATCATCCGGCGGTAACGGCAGCCACTGCTCGGTCACCCAGGAAAAAATCGAAAACACCAGAGCCCGTTTCACCAGGAAAGCCAGATCGAAGAAGTCCTGAAAAACGCAGCCCCCGGAATGACAGTGACGACTCAAGTGATCGAAAGAAGTTTAAGAAGTCACCGGCAAGAACACCTACGCCAGAGAAGGTAGCAAATCGTGACAGTTCACCCAGCCATCTACAAGTGCCGGGATCAAGCTCCCGCAATTCGCCATCTCCCAACAAAAGTCCCAAGCGTAGCCCTGCCCGTCGCAGCGTGAGTCCTAAGAAAACTGCAAAATCTGCAGGACCAACCACCTCGCCTAAAGGGAATGAAACCGGCTCTAAAGAGAGACACTCAGCTAAATCGAAGTCACCTCATTCGGAACGCAGGGAAATAGACAATTCTGAACTTTACAACGAAGTCATGAGAAATTTGGCAGGTGCACCACAGTACGAACCCGACGCTGTTCGCTACTCCCAAAAGGCGGAATACAAGGAATTGCTCAAAGAACCTGCCTTGTTCATGCGGCACATGTTTCTGGTCGAAATGCCACCTGATTTTTATAAATTCTGGGAGTTCTGCGAAACTCAGGCGAAAGCAGGGCAAAAGCCTCAAAATTTGTTGGAGAAGCTTGGCTTGATGTTGGTTGGTCCCTTTGATTGTCTAGCAAAGAACTTTCACGATGTAGAGATCAGCGAGCCCGGTGAGTACTTACGGCACTGGCGGTTCTTTTACGACCCACCTGAATTCCAGACAATCTTTGTAAAGCAGAAGTCAGAAATTCACTATGGCTACTGGCGTGATGACCCTAAGGACAAAGAGAATCTTTTACTAGCACGAAACGATGCAAAGAAAGGTTGCGAATTCGAATTTGTTGGCGGGAATTGTTTCGAAACTGTATTGTAAATATTTGCTTTATTTCTGTTTAATTTAAAGTCGAGCATGTCTCCTCATTGCAGGTACTACTTAGACAAAGATGCAGATATCACACCATTCAACCGGCAAATTGCCACTTCCTTGCGGAAATCATTGGAGCAGTTTGCACAGTCTAACGACATTCCACTAACAGCCTTGAAAGAATTGAAGAAAAAACGGGACCGGAAAGTTGTCTGCAAGACTTTCCATCATGCTGGCTTGGTCGTGCCATTCGATAGAAAAACGGAATTGGGATATCGGGGATTGATTGACACAGAAGCGAAGCTAAAAAAAATTTTAGCGCGTTTCGATTTGGCCAAGGGCGATGAGAAATTAATAGCGTCAGCCATGGAGGAGTTACAGCCTTTTATTACAGCGGCGAATATAGGTAGGCCCCCATATTCTGATTTTATTCTTTCGGATATTGATTAGTAATTTTAGCTGTCGACGAGTGTGATTTTGGGACAGCTATCGAACTAGGAATCGATTTATTCTGTTCGGGTCACAAGGAGGTGCATGGTGCGGTGAATGCTTTGCTGGTGACAGGGTATTCGATGGTCGATCGTCCACAGTTTATTGCTATTATGAAAACACATCTCGAAAGAAGGCGAAAGGGTTCAGATTTAAGTATATTTGCCTAAGGTATATTTTAAGTTTTTACAAATACACGCTTGAGTTTCTAAAACAAACTATTAAATTTTCGAAAAATGAAAGATTTCTTTTCATAAATGTGAATAAGGAATGTATTTTGGTAGCCTACCCGTCTATGATATGCACTTAGGTTGGCAACGTGAGGTTTGGGAAAGCTATATGGAGACGCTAGACAGCTTCTTTTAGGGATATCAAATTGGTGGGCCTCGGCGCAAAACCGAGATGTCTGCAGTTCGTTATTAAGGCAGGCCTAGCCCGGATACTGATTGCTGCGCCGTTGATGATAATATGGAGGAGTTCGGAAAAACATTCTTGGGTTGTTCATACATTTGTAGAATAGTTTCCAGACCCCTTCTGACGGCACTGCTTACCATTCAAATATCAGCTCAATTCAGCTTTGCTAAAATAATCAAGCATATCCAATTTGCTTGCTCCTAATATCCTTAATACAATGTCTATTTATGTTGGGTTGAAACTTTTGGCGGCTTTTCCAATCTGAATTTTCGCCTGATTACTCGAATATTTAACTAATTTGATAATAAATAATAGGAATAGATAGTCACGTGTTAAGAAGTATTTTTTTTTTTTTTTGAGTTTTTCAAAAACCAGTTTCAGTTTAAGAGTGCACTCAATCCCTGTCAAGAGCCCTTAGAGTGCTCGCTTTCTCCAATACCGACGAGATAAACGGAACACTTGGACCTAAGCGAAGTGAGGTGCTAAGGCTCTGGAGAGTACCCCTTTCCTTCTTGCGATACTACGCTTTTGCACTTTGGAAAGCCGAGTGGTAGCAGAATCGAATTCATTGTCGAACTCTTGGTGATACCTACCGCAAGGCGCACTCTCATATCTTAGAAACCAGGTGACTGCAAGATTCCGGTCCATTGCATATGACTCGTAGTTAAAAGTTTCCCGTTTTTCACCGACCGGAAGATATACTATAAGCTTTAAATTCAGGAAAATTTCTGGCTATAATACCAGGGCTTCCGCCCAAGTGGCGAACCATTTCAGGGTTGACAGGCCAATTTTATGAGGCACAGAATTTTGTCCTTTCTTTTTTTTTGTTTCACACACTTTTTCTTCTTCTTCTTGTAAATCTATAATACTAATATATATTATAAACACAATTCTAAAAAATCTGCACTAAAATCTCATAAATGACCAAGAACGACTGTAATTTTCTTGTGGCTAAGAAGGGTTGTAAAAATACGCAACTTAACCTAATGAATGTTGGTGATAGAGTTAACGGGTTAAAAAAGATCAGGATTGTGGCATGTATCTGGAATGCTCTGCATTGCGTAGAAGTTAATAGTTTTTATCAGAAGAAGATATTACTTGCTGTATCTAGGTAAAATCTCAGAGAGATTGAAAGTCGAAAGCGGAGCTTTATACTAAGCCAGACACTCTCCTTATCCTTGACTCGACGTTTATTCGATTTTTCTGTTTGCACCAATGTTCTCTATATGGCAGTAACGCATGGAAAATTTCCATCACCTCTCACTTGGAAGCTTCCATTAGCGTGTCATCAGCTTACTCTGATCTGAGACAATAACAAATGAAGAACTTCGCCGGTGTATGGGTACTCCTGGAGAAGGCGGAAGTGGCTGTGAATAATTCATAAGAACTACGTGGTGTATAACAATGGGGGAGTACTTCTCGTAAAAACTTGTTGCGAGCTGAAGCACATTGACGAACTGGCAGCCATATCGGGTAGACATGGTTGTTACGCTCTGCTCGCTATGCTTTATGCAACCATATAGAATAAACATTGAACTGCGTCCTAAAGAACTATTGCTTCCTTTTGATTATATAATACGCATACTAGCCAGTTCATCAGTAGCTCAGTAAACGAGATTAATATTTCGCGTTTTGCTGAACAACAAAATGACCGAAAATTTGAACTGTAACGTTACGTTGTCTTTAAAAATTTCTTGAAATGATTCAAAATTTCCGTAAAATTGCAGAACTAAATAGCGATTTAGGTGAATAACTACATCATAAAGAGTATAAAATAATCCAAGAAATTGGAAATAAGGTGGAACGACCCACTGCGAACGCTGGCAATTCAAAAACAATTCGCAGAAAAGTCTTTTCAAAAGCGTCACGACATTGGGGAAAAATGGCGCGATATGCACGAGTAGACAGATTCACTCTTAGAACATACGTAAAATATTGTGGAACCGTTCATCCCTGAAAAAAAATAGCCTGTTTTGGAGAGAGTATGTGCTATGAAAATCTTAGGCTTTTAGTATTCAGTTTTGTAGTCTGGCAAAAAGTAAATAAAACCTGTTTTATAGAAAATATGTCGGATATCAGTCGACTCAGCTGTGAATGAGTATCTGAGTCAAATCATTGTAATAATCTAGGGCGAGCGCAATGCTGACCACATTGCCTCCTACAGTGGACTGTAGGAGGCAATGTGGTCAGCCGCCAACGATTATTGTTATATTTCCGAGTTATCACAATCCCGGCAGATGCCGGATTTTACGTAATACTAGCACTAAGTGCCAAACAATTAGACTCGGACGATCCTACCTACATAAAAACGAAAGGAGCGCTGGTGGTGGTGACCGGTGGTAGGTTAATGTTAGTATCCGTCGAGAACTCCCCACAACATCAAGCACGTATGCAGAATGGTGTACTTCTGCATGGTTTGAACCACACTGTGGGAAAGTCCCAGGACATTAAGGGAAGCCGCGAGGGATTTTGGTACAATACCTGTAGCTGACAATATTATGTGAACTATAACCACCCGCTCGAGACGTCAAATTTCTTTGATTTCCCGAGCCAGTGGCTCATTGTTCTTTTTTTCCACGTATTTCCGTTCGATGTTGCTATTATGGGGGATAACAACATCAATTATATACGCGGAGCGACCCGTCTTGTCGTCTCTAACGCTGAACCACACATTCTGCACTGGTCGTTCTCCACCTGTTCTTTCGCCGTCCCCTCCTCATGAACCCCTCCCTCCCAGAGCTCCCCAGCACACAGCCATCTGTTTGACAAATGCAAATCAATCAAACGGCTGCTAAAGACAATTCACGTGTTTACTGTGCATTGCCTTCGATTTTCATTCATCGATCCGCATTTGGTCCGATTTCACCCGACGGCAGACTTTGGATCCACTAATAATGGACATTATGAATTTGTAGAGGGTTGGTAAGCAAGTAATCGGTCTTGTGTCTGCGAGGTCCTGCATCGTGTCCTTAGGGATAAGGTAGGTAACCCCCGCAGTAAGGAAGAGTGGAAATTCCTCCGGCCGACTCATGACCTTATTTATACTGTGTGCCAACCGACTGTGTACGCTGGTAAATTCCTTACATCAGAAATTCTGCACACGATCCAGACCTGGGCCCCTCCAGTTCTTCCAACTGTTTATGGCTCGTCGAACTTCCTCTTCGGTAACATCCGCAAAATTCATGCCAGGCGTATTGACATGGCGGGTGCCTTCGACGGTTTTCCACTCAGGGCGGGTAATCCCCAAAGTCCACCCCAATACTCTTCCGCTTCCGTCACCGAAAACGGCACGTCTGGACGCTCTGTTGGGATTTGTTGAGAGATCTGAAAAAACTCCGCTGGTTCTTCGCGTATGTTGCATTCTGGACACGACTGGAATAACTTTCACCATACCATCGTAATCGACTGCATATGACAGAAAGTTTCTGCTTTAGTGTGTCCATAATTTCAACTACGGGTATTTCACTGGGGATGGCATAGTTCCGGTAAACCCTCTGCACTTTATTTCTCACCCGTCTGCTGGCATTGCCAGTGCTGATCTGAATCAGTCTAGGAATGTCCTGCCTTAGTGAGTTCCGCCGACGTTGCAGATGAATTTTCCATGGTGGATCTCTTTAGTCACTCAAACCAATAACACGAAAGCGAATCTTCTGACCGTGCAACACGGGATCGTACATTTGGTGGCTTTCTCGCCGAATCTGCGATGGTACCAACAAATACTTCCTGGGTGCCCTCCGGGAGTCTACGCAGCCAGAGCGACTTCATCAAGTCATCGTCGATCTTGCTCCCACCCAATTGCCTCATTTCGCGAAGCAATTGGCTGGGTTCGATCACCCAATATTAAACCTGCCAGCAAGTGATCCAGTTTTGCTGACTCACTTACCGACAGGCGCTTGATCAATTCGGTCTTCAGAAGCGTGTAAGAGGCCAATTTTACCACGTCGGTCACCAGTAGGATGGACTCCTTATCCAGACCGACTATCGACTAGATCGCGTCCGCCGTTATTCCGGACATCTGGAATTGTGCTTTCAGAAGGACAGCTCCGGGTTCCGCCGCCAAAATGGACGCGGACAGCGAGGATGGTCACATGAGGATCTGATGGGCCTGCCGCGTCTTGATTGTCAAACGATATAACTAAAGCTAAGTTAACGACGCGAGTGTTGTCAAAGACGCGGCTGTACCAGATTCTAATAAGGCTCTGCACTGACTACGGCAGACCGCGCCAACAAATGTCCGCACGAGTGAAAAAGAGAAACCAACGACGCACCCCGAAGCGGACGCTTGATTCGCAGATCGAAAAGAACAATAGCTCGCCAAAAGAGTGAAAACGTAAACTTTACTACGCGAGAGTGCATGTGATCACGCCGGCGGTTGGAGCAGAAGAGATGCGGACCCTCTGTCTCCAAACCACGGGACTCTCTCACTACTGGCTTTCCACTCTCGTGGCGAGTTCTAGAAAAGCTGCGGAGAGCGGCGGTGGCGTTATTCATCCGCTCGTATTTCGAATGTTGTTAATCCTACTGCGCCACAAAACCACGAGTCCTGCTATTGTGCAAATCACCTATCTTTCCTTCTATTCACCGTTGTTCTTCTGGGCAAATATTCTATCCATTAAAATCGCATATACTTTATTGTATAAATGCAGATCGTAAATAAAGACCTCATATGTCAACTCAGCATGGTTATTCTAAAAAGTTGGCGTTTGTTCTGTCTAGTAAGGCGATGTTTTGCTTCGTTTCACTGAAGATGAGATTGACCTATTTATAGTAATTGGGCACGCTAGTCTAAATTTGACGCATCATTTAACTTTTGAACCTTGTTACTTTGGAAGAGAAAATCACTCTTCAGCATTCTTAAAAAGTTTAGGGGCATGGTGTGTACCATTGAAAATAAATAGACTGCCTGTGGGGAAGAAGTAATCTCCACTTCGATGTATTTGGATGAAAAAAGAATTGATCTAAGTATTCGATAAAGTAGGGTAACCACTGAAAAACAACTTCGGTCGAGGATGGCACAAAGTTGCGGGGCATATAGAGAGGCGGCCTACATTTTCTAATAGTACGTATCTTAAGTTAAGTCAAACATTTTGACTTTGCAATGCATCTTTAATGTATTCGATGAAGTAAGATAACAAGTGAAAAAAAATCAATCAAAGGTGATATAGTGTCGCGGCAGCCTATTTTATGGATGCGTTCGGTAAAGTAGATTAATGAGTGAAAAAGCTGCAATATAGGAGCCATAGGGTTGCGACGTAACCTACAATTTGAGATATGGGCGCTCCATCTATACAATAACTTAAGGTATCACTTAAAATCAGAACTTAATTTGGAATTATATGTATGGTGATGGGAAATGAGCTTAAGGGGGTCATCCCGTATGAAGGCGGTTTTTTTCGCTTTTTTATAAATTTTTGTGAAGAACTGGATAAAGATACAAATACGAATTGTTCGCCATATATTTATTAATATTTTGAGCATGCGTAGTAGTTCTCCCGGCCCGAAGGCATAGTTTGTTATTGAAATACAGGGCAATTTATTCACCCATCTCCAAAAAAAAGGTGTTTTTCTGCTGCCACGCTAGAGGGTGCCGCGATCATTTTAACGAAAAAAAGTAAACGGCATTTTAACGTGTAGATTTAACTACAGTCCGCAAACTAGGATTATTAAAAATATGAAAAGCTAAATTTTTGGCGACGTTTTAAACTTTTTTTTGTGAATTTTTGGTTTTTTTTAAGGCTTCTTTAATGAATAAAAAAAAACTACTGAATGAATCGTAACTATCCTAGTTTGCGGACCGTAGTTCTGAATAAGTCGTCAAAATTTCGTTTGATAGATTTTGAGCTATGGTGGCAGCCGATTTTCAGTATAGTTTCGAGAAAAACGCATTTAAATTTTAGCTATTTTATCCACAACCGGACGGTCATGGTATCGCTCATAGATTTCGTCATTATGTAGGCTACGGAATCGTCTATCCTCATGTAGGGGGGGCCAAAAATTCTTCGGAGGATTCTTCTCTCGAACGCGGCCAAGAGTTCGCAATTTTTCTTGCTAAGAACACAAGTCTCCGAGGAATACATGAGGATTGGCAAGATCATTGTCTTGTACAGTAAGAGCTTTGACCCTATGGTGAGACGTTTCGAGTGGAACAGTTTTTGTAAGCTAAAACGGGCTCTGTTGGCTGCCAACAACCGCGCGCGGATTTCATCATCGTGGCTGTTAACGGTTGTGATTTTCGACCCTAGGTAGGAGAAATTATCATCGGTCTTAAAGTTGTAGTCTCCTGTCTTTATTCTTCCCGTTTGACCAATGCGGTTTGATATTGTTGGCTGGTTGGTTTTTTATAGATTGATTTATGGCTGACCGTGTAAGGCGAGTCTTACAAATAGGACTTTTTGCTGCATATACATATTTGAACATTCGAATCAAATCGTAAGTAATGTTTCGAACAAGAAGACTATACAGAGGAGGTGAAACTAGTCAACAAAAGCAGGACGAAAAATGAATCATCCGGTTTCAGGCGGATTCAAGATTGCAGAGCGTTCTGCGCATCTGTTAATGTATCCTGTTTTTATGGTACTTTTTTGTGTGTGAATCCACGTAACTAGGCAACCAATGCATTAATACATAAATACAACAGTAAATTGAAAAAGTGGATTGCATACGAATAATAGGATAACCGCCTTCTTCAATTGATTTTCGCACTAAAGTGGAAAATTTCTATAAAAAAACGCAGCCACGTCCATTAATACCATCACACAAATTGGAACCAATACTAATGAAGATGCGCAGTATGCAACTGCGATTTAGGCTTAAAAGCTCCGCAAATCGGATGCTTTCATTTGTAGCCTGTAGAAATTTAAGGCTTACTAAGCAGTTTCAACTCCTCTGTATAGTCTTCTTGACTTCGACCAACAAGGCAATGACAACTGCACTACACTTAGTCTACCAGCAATCCAACCAGACTGACTTATTTAGATATTTAAATATTATCGGCCAAGTTTACCAGTCCATCAGTTTCTTGCCACAAACGACTAGTTTGCTCTAATTTTGTCACTCTGGCCGACGATCTTGTCCACCTTCCCCGCAATAACCATGCAATTGAAAACGTGTTTTACATTTGAAATTTTAAGTTTCAAATTTCATCGTTGAAACAGCGTTGCAACCTTCAGATACTTTTGCTTCGTTAATCTCCAATGAAATAACTACGAATGCCAACTTACCCAGAATTGATAAACCATCACCAAAGTGAACAATCATTTTTTCAGTTATTCCATAAGTAACTTCTCTGTGGCATGTTATCACCGACATCGTATCATAAACTGTTAATACTTTCAACAAAATAGTTCTCTTCAACTTCTCCTTATGCCTTCTATTTTCATAGCAGTGAAAATATTTTAAGCTCATTTAACTTCTTTCGTCACAATTGAAACAAAATGTTTTGTTTGTAAAAACTATTTCTACTTTTATTTACTAATAAAATATTTCTTAATTCATAAACATGAGGATAGAACGTTTACCGATTTCAATCCATCTTAGTTGTTGGACTTGATAAATTCTTTTGGTGATAAGGTGACTGTTTCAGTTGTACATTGTATTTTATAGTAGAGCTTTACAAAAAGTTATTTTTTAAAAAAATGACCAATCACATGGTGATATCCCGGAGTTTTAGCAGTGAAAGGGAGTTTTCTATGGAATAAGTTTTCTTCAATATACTTTGTAACCTTTTCAAGCAACAAATATTTAAATTAAATACACAAATTATAACCTTATAAACTATAGGTAAAAAATATATATTTCCAATATTAAACGCTTTCAGACAGCTCTTGCTGATTTTCTTGTTGTCGATCAACAATCAGTTTCATGCAGGCAACAATTTCTTGGTCGGACATTCGGTGATTTTTCAAGAGGGTCATGAGCAACTGGTGGGCATCTGCAGTCAGTTTATCAACACTTAGCAGGCTTTGTATTCGCTCAAGTAACGTTCGACGATTGTCTTCGTTGCATTTTGACTTTTCGCAGACGAACTCTACAATCGAACTATAATTTAACCGTTCGCAGACGACGAAGCTTAAATTCTCTTGAATAGCATGGTCTAAGAATTCACGCGGATGCTGTTCAGACAAGATTTCCAGGACATTAGTCTTAGTTTTCGGATCTTGCTTCATAAGGGTGCATATTTTATTCGTAATAGTACGAACTGATTTGTTTGTTAGGGCCTTATCGTTCTGCATGTACTTTTCAAAAAGGGTCTCTAATTGATATTTTTCCATGACGTGTTTTAGAACAGCTTCTTCGTTTACGAAATAGAAAGAGGGTGACGGTGTCAGACATCTGTCATCTAAATCTGCTGGACAATTATCAGTGGAGGTATTATTCCACTTTAGCGAATCCATTTCCGTAGATGGTTGGTCAAATTGTACACTTCGATTTCCATTGACAACGTTCAGGTGTTGCTCTGTTTTGTCAGAAAAGTTGGCCAACTCCAACATACTATCTGCCCGACTTTTACGTTTAAAGGAATTGTTCTTTGTGCTGATATTGTTTGGTGTGCTTGTACGATCAGGTAAAAGGCATCTGTAAATGTATTTTAAGTTAGACTATTTCCTAATATACATATAGAATTTTAGTCATTCCCGTCATGGGCACAAAATTACTAAAACGACTAAACATTTTACTATACCTATTCAAGTTCGGTCTGACAGTGTCCTCTTCACTAAACTTGACATATTCCTTTGTCACTGAAACAGGTGGATCATGGAAACTAACTCGCTTCCGTTTACTTGCAGGGGACTCACTCTCGTCTAAGCTATCGTGTCGAATTTTCCGCTTGAGTATACTAGCCGACGGACTGGCATAAGGCGACGGTAACGTTTTTGAAAAGACCAAAAGGTCTTTGTGCATAGAAATTTGTGGAACTTGTAAAGGTGCTGAGGGTTGTGTAGTAGATGCAGTAATGTGGTCTTTTTTGGGGGGTGATAAGGAAGAGGCCTGTGGCACCGGTGGCTGCATCATTTGTTCGGTAAGTTTGTCATCAGTCTTCGCAGTCATTATAAGTGTGTTTTGAGGTTTAGGCGTATTCTCAATGCGCCTATTACGTATCAAATTAATAAGTTGAGCCCCGCGACCAGTAAATTGTGTACCATGTTTTGGTCGAGTCGGTGGGCTTTCAGTATTATTTGTAGATTTTCTTTCAGGAGGAGATATCGGCTGTAAATGAAATATTAAATTATAGCAACTACATTGTCATTTGCAGAATTGCCAAACTAACCAATTGCAATCCAACTCTGCTCGACTTTCTTCCGACAGGAGACGAAGGTGTTTTATCTTGATCTATTACAGTTCGTACCGTGGTTGCGTTCTCTGCTTCACTTAATATTGGCGATATATTAAGGGTGTTATTTAGGAATTCAGAATTTCTTTCGTCAGCATCTTTACATTCCGGGGATGATCGGATGCTACAATTCATATCTACTGTAATGGAGTTCGATTTTTCGCCAGCTTCTGATTGTAATATTTGACCAACTGTAGACAGTGCCGATGGCGACCTTTTCTCTGCAGAAGCGTTGACTTGTAACTCCGTGTTCGGTTCAGTATCTTGTCCGTTCATCGATACTGTTTCCGATGCCAAGTGTTTCGAATTAGAAGATGCTGTTTTTATTGAAGTTGATGCCTTCAGTGAATCGGCAGTTTCGCTTGCTATGGTTGATATTTGTACTTTGCTTGAAGGAGAATTATTCACAGACGTTGAGGAGACGTCCGATGGTTTCAAGAATTGTGCGTTATAAGATCTATCCAGAATTTCAGTATTCGGTTCTGTTTCAATTTCGAATATGGTTTCAGCTTTGTCTTTATGATCCGATGGCGGGAGATCACCTTGATTGATTGGTGTTTCGGCTATTGTTTCTTCTACATTTGGCGACGAATTTTCCTTTTGCGGACTGAGAGATATAATTTGAGGCGTGTGTAATGTTTCGTTCTGTATTTGATTTTTAGGGAACGGTTTCATGAATGTATTGTTGTTGTTTGAAGTTAGTCCAATCGATTTTCTTGTTGTAACCTGTATAAATAAAGCAAGCAATGTTCATTCACTGGTAATTCAATACAAATAGAAGAAGAAATAAAAAGAATAGGGAAATGAAGATATTGCAGGCTTCACTTAAAAACCTTGGGACAAAAATATATAACTTAAAATTCAGCTCATGTGATACAAATTCTTATACGAAACCAGCTGCTTCAAGAGGACTTGCGTAAGAAAATATTTTTAATTTCAATTACCGACAAATGCGATTGACTTATCCAGAACAATGAACAACAGACGAAGGAGGATCACGTTGTAACGATCACTACCCGATGAACTTAATTTCGCGAGCTTCGAAATTAGGTAGGCCGGCAGCGTTAAGTTAATTCTCAACAAATCTAGATAGTTTTGAATTGTCCAGCGAGGGAAGATGTACAGACAACAAATGAGACGATAATTCTAAGCGGGCAAAGAATTTCAATTCTCCATCCCACCGTGGATGGGGTTTATTAATGCTTCATTCCAAGAAACTGGAAAGTTGTTTTAGGAGAGGCTTTTACAGGAAATTAGGGCGAGAATATCATATATGTTTCGTTCTAATCAGGAAAACAATTTGAAGCCGGCCGATGATAAGCTCAACTAAGGGATGGGATAACATAGGTGTAGCTACACCAGAGAAATGAACAAATATACTAATAGAAATCGTTTGCTCGTATAGTCACGAATCCGATTGAAAGCAACTAGTGGTTAGTCGACAGCGGAAATCGTGAGCGTACGACCGGGATTTTTCAATATTGGCTAAGTTAGAAGCAATTTGATAACGCAGCTCACCATAGACTAATAGCAAGGATCCTAGATGTTTAAATCGCTCAGATCTTGGCAGGGCGCTGCCCCACACAGTAAAATGCTTGTTTCATTCGGGTCCGTTGTTAAAAATTATATTTTACTCTGGTGAAGTGATCACTGCATTTTTGAAAAGTTGCTCGAGATCACTAGACACGAAAATAAGTCTCGTGTGTTAGTGTTTTTAACAAAGTAAAGAGTGGCGAGAGGTCCTTTTCTTGATGCACAACGACAGAGGCAGCAAGTAGATTTAATATACCTGCCACATTTCGAAATTTACTCTTCGAATTGCGATAGACCAATTTAACCCAGTAATCAGAGGGGCCCATGGACCAATAGTGAGAGACGGTTGCTTCATCGGTTCGGTTCGACCCGCCACCAAGTAGATAGTGAACTCATAACTCCTTCAATTCCTACACAAACATTTTGATCTGGGTGTCTGCAGAAATTCATTGAGTGTTCATTAAATTCTTGAAATTTTTGAATAGCATATTATCTTTTCCAATAAGCATTCCTATAGTAAAACCAATCGGAAAAAAACGCAACAGTTAAACAGATTTCCTGACCGTATTTTAGTGAAAGAACCAAAGGAAGTTACAAATTACAAGCAGTTACAAAACAAGCAACGTAATATTCCCCGAGTGTTAGAAGTGACTGTTAATCTTATGCAAATGAATAGAAACATATATATAGAATCTACAGAAAACTTTACATACCTTCTTAGCCAGAACAGATTCAGATTTTTGTGAGGCCTCAATAACTTCATCTATCGACTCATTTGATCCATTTGTTTGCTTAGCTTGGTCAGTTTTTTCTTTAGCGTCATTCTTCACCAGTTTTTCGCCTTTTTCCAAATTCTCCGAACCAAAAACAAGACTTTTTCTCGAAGATTTTGTATCCTTCTTCTTGCTAGCTTGCTGATCATCCTCACTGTTATCACTGCGCTTCCTTTTGGCGCCTAATGACCGTCGTTTCTTATTGGCTTCATCTTTGCCACCAATTGATCGCCGCTCTCGAAATCTCCCCTTGACCACTGTATTACCTTCTACTGTATCAATTTCAATTGTTTTCAGTTCGCGAATTACTTTTTTTTTATTCGTTTCATCAATTTGAATATTTAGTTTATTTAAAAGTTTTTTACTTTCATTTAATACGATATTTTTACTTCTTTTTTTATTTCCAAGGTTAGATTTTTCCCCAGAGCTTTTCCCAACTTTTTCATCCTTTGATGCGTTTGCATTTTCGGGTCTGTCTCCAACATCTTTCTGCATCGAATCTGCACGCGGCGATCCATCATTAGAGCCCGCTGCCTCTCCATGAGTTGCATCAGTTCTAGTGACAGTGGAGGGGGTTTCCACATTGTCATCACTATCTGGCAATGGTATCGGAGAGTCCCTATCTTCAATGTTGTTTTCAATAACAATTTCCCCAGGCGAATCTTTGCTTTTCGCAATAACTATCTTCTTAGGAGTCCACGGTTTAATAGATGTGTCTTGCGATTGACTTATATCGTTATACAAAGCTGGTATATCGCTACGTTTTTCTTTCATTTTCTCTTTCTGGTGCTCCGTTAATTTCTCAGGATTCATGCTCCAAACCGTTGGTATGATGACGTATGTCGAATTGTTTTTCATAAGATCTTTAATCTCTTTCAATAACTTCTTTTCTTTCGCCTTATTAGATTTAAGCTTGTCTTGCAGGGTCCGTTTGAAGTTTTCGACTGAATGCTTCGCGAATGTACCACTGCCTTCTTTCTCAATAATTGTAGCGAAAATTATTTTCAGCTCGGGAAATGCTAGGATGATTTGGTTTTCTGGTAGCTTTGCGAGGTAGGTTGTTAAAGATTCAACAAGAAATGTGTAGTCCTGCTTGCTAGATTTCTGAGCATTTGATATAACCTCGTTAACTAGTTTCAATGCCGCTACTGGCTTGTTGGTTTCATCTGAAATTATTTATGTTATTTCATCTGCATCTGCATTCTGAAGAAACGCTTCAGAAGTATCACGAAAGAAAAAAAAATAACTTTAAGTACCCTATACTCACCAAATTCAATATCCAAAGCCAATATGAAGGACCCAAAGACATTTGCAAACATGCTGTTGCTAGTACCGCTCTCGAATACCTTCCGAAGTGCTCCCACCATTTGCTCTGTGAATACCTCTTTTCCCTCAGCAGTCGATGCAGCCTCAATCAATTGTTTCCAAATTGTGAAAATCTGTGCATCACTCAAAACTGGCTCATCGGTCTTTGACTGAGTTTGAATGGGCCACATAATCCATTCGTTCACAATTTTTGCATTATCTGCTATTCTGAATTCAAACAAACTATGCTTCAGATAATCAACTAAAGTTGATGATATGGTTCGCCACAAAGCTAATTTAAAGTCTCCATTTATTTTTTCTCGACTCATAATGAATGTTATCATATTTCTTTGGACTAACCAATATTTTTGGTTTTGGACAAGATTTTTCAGGCTAAACATCTCAGCGGCATTTTCCATGGTATTATTTGAGAGCCCAGAATCAGAATCAGACAAAACTTTAAGGAATTGAATGAGGGCATCAGATAGCTTTGAAGCATTAACACTATCTTCACTTTCAAAAGGAATCTGCTTTGAGCTTGTCAACACATCAATGATTTTTGTAAACCCTTGGGACAAGAGCGTATTTTCGGCGAATTTCTCGTTCTCAACGATTGTACCAAGTTGCTTAAAACATTCGTAATACAATTCTGGATCAGCAGATTCAACTAATCGATCATTGAAATTCTTCCACAATGCCTCAATCTGTTTTCCGAATTTGCCTTCGGGATCACAAGCCATCAAAGTAGACTCAACGCAAGCAGTTGTGATCATTTTGCTGCATTTCGACATCAAATTCTTGCCAACAAGAGGATTAGATAACGAGTCTAATCCCATTGAGTTTAGAACGCATGTCACCTCTTTAGTTGGCTGTCCCAGTGATTCAATCAAACAGGCAATAGCCATTTGTTTCACTTTCAGATACATTTTTCCTTGACCCGATGAGGCTGATGTGCTTGAATTCGCCCCATTTGACTGTTTACAAGATGGTCCAAAACAATATACTAAAAACGACTCATAAATATCCAAATATTCATCAATTCTTGGTGCCAGTTTGCTCAGAAAATACCACCAAACTTTGAACTTGTTCACTGAAGTTTCCAAAGTTTTTGATTGCGATGACTTTAATGGAATGCAAATCAGTTTGATTCGTTTTGGCGAAAATATCTCGTTATGTTTTGCGAATATTTCAACAAGAACTTTCCAGCACAAGAAAGCATCGGCCCGAATTGCGTAATCCCCACTACGAAAGCCCATTTCCACAATTGATAGAAATGTATTGATGACAGTGGCACCTTTTAGGATTTCTTTGTTAAGAATTCGTACGAGAAGGCACCAAATTTTATACCAAAGTAAATTGGAGGCTTGGCGAAGGTCATGAAGTTTTTTCGAATATCTGGTGGAAACACAAAAAAAAAATATCTGATGATCTTGTAAAATAATTTATCTTCACCTCACAGTGAAATTGAAAGATTTTAACAACAATTTATTCAGTTATTTTCTACTTACTGGTCAACAATGATCGCCTTTATTACCGGCCACTCAGGGAGATTTTGGAAATCTACACTTTCCAGATATGGCAGTACAGTCTCTAAAGCGGTTATAGCGTTTTCTTGTATGGCTTTTTCTTCATCAAAAACCAACGGCAGTATCTCGCTATACCAAAATTTAACATAATCTTCGTTTAGAGGTACGGCTGAGGAAACACCCGAAGCCCTAGTAGTTCTGATTAGAAGATCCAACATCTATAATGGGCGAATTTCATTAGTAATTTAAGGCTTAAGGCAAATGGTAATTTACAATACTCACATTTATGTATAGATGCCTCTGTTTGTTTTTCATTATTTCTCGTGAGGAGTTATAAACTCCCTGGACAGCTACACTTAAATCGTTCGTCATTTTCATTTGTTTTAATAAACGTCTATGTTGATAAAATAGTCAACTACAAGAGCTGGAAGAAAATTTTTTTTAATTAAAATCCTATCTCTAAGTTACAATGGAGGAAAAGGTTAGCATTGATGAAGGTTCATTTTTTTCATTTTCGGGAACTAATGAAGTACTATCCGATATTATTGTTGAATAATACTGAGGTAGGTATTTTTATATAGGTTCGCCCCCAAACGAAAAAAGCAACCATATTGGGTCCGTTGCAAATTCCGTAACAGACCCAATTTAACCCCCGAGCAAATCCACCAAGGGCGACATCAAATTCAGTTTGAGAAAATATTTACCCCACTCCAATATTTTGTTTACAATTTAAAATTACGCTAGTTAACCGGAGTTTATAGTATAGTTTATAGTAGCTTCGGCTATAGTACAATACAACGATATGCGTTGGCTTCTAGAAGGTGCCTAAACTCGATAACGATATCGCGTTCTCCAATTTGATCAAGAGTTCGAGAGCTACAAATTAGGCCTTCTGACGTTAAGGGAGGTTAGATGGTGGGATTCCCTCCCTTTTGTGGTTCTTTGCTACTGTACTCTCAAAAGGATAATAATATTATCAAAGGATGTTGCTCTGCATCCTAAAATAATTATTGTGCCCCTTTACTTGCCTTTGCTATTTCTATAAACTGCAGTATGTCGTTTAAGCCTATAAACGGCAGGAACTTTATTATGTTCCCTATTTCCAAGTGTTTCAACTTAGCATCTGCTATTAAGTATTTTCTCAGGTGCCCCAACCTTCTTGGCATAAGTGCTGAACATTGTCACAGAACATGTGTAGAGGCTTCATTACTATTCTCACAGAATCTACATATAGTGCCCGTAAATAGCCCTAGCTTCCCCACGTGATAGTTTAGTTTTGCAGTGGCCAGTGAGTATTCCCACCCACATGCTCCGGAGGCTCTTCTTGATGAAGTTTGGGTTTGTATTCTCCCATGAGCAGCCTAGACTATTCCACTCCTGGTATGTTTGCCCAGCACAGCACCCTCAGCCTTTCTTTGCTTTTTTTATCGAAGTAGCCATGAACCGATTTCCGACTCTACAGAATGACTGTGGTCCCTATAGTGGCATCACTACCCTTTTCTGGCCAGCCGTCCGCCTCCTCGTGACCTTCTAACGAGATGTGGTCCAGAACCTAGGCATCTAGATCTTATTGACGGAGCCGAGGGTGTTCAGTCTGTTAAGTCATTCACACACCAGTTTGGAGTTTATCTGGTAGGACCTAAGTGCCTTAATAGCCGGTTGATTGTCGGTTATAATAGCAATGTTCTGCCCTCTATAGTTCCCTTCGAGGTTGAAGTAGGTACATCTATCTACGGCGTGTATTTCTACATAGAATATGCTGATATGCTTACAAATTGATTCTAAGTCCGTTTTCCTTGGACCAGTTACATCGGCGCCGCCTTTTTCTACTAATTTCCATTTGAATCCTTCCGTACTGAACATATCAACACCCTATGGATTATTAGTTTGACTTATTGATTTCGCATTTGCTAAACGAGACAGGGAGAGTCGGGGTGAATATAAATACCGGTGCGAAAAGGGAGATAAAGAGATTGTTTGTGTTCAGCTAACTTTCCTTATGTCGTGGAAGAAGTTCCTCGAGGAACATTCATTAGGGCTGTCCAATATACCAAAAGCAAAGGCATTGGGATAATAACAGGATATTATGTTAACCCTCCCCATATATGAAGGGAAATTATGATAGGAACCGGACTGCAGATCTTCAGCTTAGGTAATCAACCCACTTCCTTCAATGTGATGAGTGGTCATCGACATCACGGTGGCATCCCCTGACTTGGGAAGCAGACAGCATCGGATCATTGGCGCAATGATTTCGTAATGAGTATGGGTCCACCTCTAGCCACTCCACTTTGGAATCCCCGGAAGCCACTTTGAGTGACGTACGAAACAGAACTGGGCGCCCGAGTTATGATCACTGGAGGCGCATCAAATCTATCGCTGGAATTCCGAAAACAACCCAAATAACCACAACTCGCATGAGAGAAGCTTTCTAAGAAGGCAGTCCCCTCAACATGCCAAAATAAAACGAGACAATATAGTCCAAGATCTCGGTCATATGGCTTCCCCGAGGTTCAACTCGATCTGGTAGTTCCGCTATTGCTTACAAGCTATTCTAAACAGGCATATCAGTGCAACAATGGAAATCATCGTACTATTTTTATTTTTTTTTTTTTGGTAAAAAGACCAATGGCGGTTTATACCGAAGTGGTAAATGTACTAGGCGAATGTGCTCCTTCGAAAACAAAGGTGAATTAGAAACCGTACAAGCATTGAAGACGTTCCGTGAATCAAATTCAGAAAACATAAGAAATTACAAGATATGGTTTTCGAAAATCGTCAAGTAACACAGAAACAATTAGTGGAGGCCGCACACATCTCAGCGGGCAGTGTCAGCCATATGTTAAGTGACATTTCGGGTTTCAGAGAGCTGTGTGCGCAATGGGTTCCGCATTCTTTAATGGGACAAAAAACGCGCCCGAACGAACTTTCTCAGCAACGTTTGGAGCATTTAAGGAAAACTTGAAAATATTTTGTGCGTCGATTCATCACCATGGTCCCTAATTGAAACTGGAGGCAAGGGAGTATTGTCCACCTGAATCTTTAGCACCGAAATCAGCTAAAAGTTTGCTAGCGTCAATGTTTTGAGATGTTAAAGAAGTTTTGTTATTGGATTGTCTCCAAATTGGAAAGACAATAAACCACAATTATTACTATAACTTTTTCCTTCAGGAATTTAGAAACCGATTGAACTCTGTTTCTAGATTCAATACGGTGAAATTACTCTGGGTACCTGGTCATTGCGGTGTAGAGGGAAATGAAACCACGGATGCCTTAGTAAAAGAAGCTTCAACTTCCCCCAGCAATTGAGGTGTCGGTAGCATTGGCTGATGCTGCTATCAAAAACGGTTAGCAAGCTTCCCATAATGACAGGTGGCGAAGCTTCAATGCTGCTAGACACACCAAACTTTTCCTGTCAGAACCAACCAACCAGAAGTACTGTGGCATTCTGGCTGGGCATAAATCACTAGCTGAGCATATGTTCAGAACAGAAATTATCCAAGTTGATACGTGTGATTCCGGAAATGAGAAAGCAGAATCCACGGAACATTTTCTATGTGAGTGCCCCGCCTATGGACGCATCGGATAACAAATTTTTCGTGCTGATGTGTTCCAACTGCAGTGGGCAGCGTCACATCCAATAACGGAATTCCTACGATACATAAAAGAATCCGGAATATTCCGTTAGACGGGGGAATCGTATACAATGGACGACTAAGGCTTTCCCTCTCCCCACCGCAAACACACACACACACACTTGTTGGACCAGCTGCGCGGAAGAAAATGCCAGCGTTGCAAAAGAAAAAAATTATTTTGCTTTAAGACTATGCACGTGCTCACATAGCTCAGAAACCCATAGCTAGAAGAGAATTAAAGTATGAATTGCTGTAATATCCAACCCAACCCCAAATTTAGCTCCCTCTGATTTCTTGCTGTTCCCACAGTTCAAAAATTCTTACGTGGATATCGATTTTCATCAGATGAAGAGGTAATAGTTGCTGTAAACGAGTAATTTGCAGATCTTCCAGGACACCACTAGAGATGTGAGATTCTTAAATTACAGATCGTTTTCGATTAAGTTCTGCAAATATAAACCAGCGTTCTAATTACCCAGCAATCCACACTTAGTGGCTCCGTAACGAACTCACCATGAATGCTAGGAAGACTGGGCTGGGGCTACTAGCGACGTTAGATGGGGCCGCTAGAAAATACCCCACTTACCACATGCAGAAATTCAGGTGATACAAACTATCAAGTATTTTGGGAAACATCTCAAGTGCAATCTAACAAGGTAGCACCATTTTCCAGAACAATATCAGATATCCTGCAAATTATCGTGATGCTGTCGGATTGCAATAGATAAGACCTGAGAAGATTCACTACATTATTTGGACGTATACATCCGTAATAAAATCCACTGTGACGCATGCATGCATGGTCTGGTGGTTGTGACGAAAAGGAGATGTACTTCATTTCGTCATATACAGCTGCCCGGTCTACTCAGACCTCAGACGGAGATACCTTGGAGAAGAATCGGCGCACTTTCTGCTACTGGAAAATGCTTCCAGATAAAAGGCCTGCGATTGCTGCAAACGGAAGACTATTCAATGGGCGATTTTAGGGGATAGTACAATGGGTCCAACAAAAGATATGAGTGCTTGGAACTGCGCTTTCAGACAATATATAGTCAATAACCATAGTAATAGATAAAAAGCACATTATTTGGTAGAGCGTCTGTGCCCACTGCTTAGGAAGATGCTACAAATCTAAACCTCATGGATCTCATAAACTGAAAAACAAACACGTTGATATCGTCATTCATCTAATAATACTAATATCCAAAAAATCACGAAATTTATATTACAGTGGACAATTGGTTTTTTACCCATAAATTATTTAATCAAGGAAGGTTGTGGTTCAAATCTCACTGGCGGAGAGGGATTGGTTGTCGTGACTGGATGTCGGATGCCAGTCAACTCAGCTGTGAATGAGTACCTCAGTCAAATCAGGGTAATAATATCGGGTGAGTGAAATGCTGACCACATTGCTCCTAGAAGAGTAAGAGCCGTGTTGATTTGCATACAAAACTTCAACTGGTAGGAAGTACAACTAAAATTCTGTTCTACCGATAGGGTTGAAATTTTCACATCCTTCTAGTCCGAACCACGATATCATATTTTCGGTAATGATCTTATTTTCGATTTTCAATGAAAAAATGACCTAATTTTGAAAATTTTCCTTTACAACTCCGACGTTTTGGTAATTAGTAATATGAAATTATTTATATTTATATACCAAGATCAAGTTAAGATTGTTCTGTGCAAGTGTTCTTTCTATGTTGCTATATGGTAGTAGTGCAATCAAAGTGAACCCCACTTTTACCCAAAAGCTCCAAGCTTTCGTCAATACCTGTCTGCTTCCTATCATCGGAGTGCGTTGGCCTAACACTATCTCAAACGAAGACCTTGATGTCCGACGACTGTCGTTCCAAAGGCACTTGGTGCAGAACAGTAAAAGAGAAGTGCGAGCGTCTCGGGGAATCGTGGGGGGTGCTGAAGGGCATTTCAGGTAACCACGAACGATGGCGCGTAGATGTGGTTGACGCAGTATACTCCACCAAGGGGTGAATGGCACCTTTCTTCTTCTTTTTCTTGAGCCTTTTTTCCGCTCACAAACAGAGTCGGGTCGCCATAATCGGTTTCGCCATTTGGTTCTATCAACTGCCTCATCTGGATGTAGTCGCGAGGCTTTTAAACCCCTTTTGGTCGTCGACTTCGATGTTCAGCCCAACCATGGCGAGTGAATTCTCATTAGAGCGAATTACGTGACCATACCATCAAAGACGCCTCTCGCATTTTTTCCACGATCAGTGCAACTCCATATCGATCGCGGATATCCTCATTTCGAATGTGATCAAAACACGTCACACCACTAGTCCAACGCAACATCTTCTTCCCCATTACCGCAAGACGCCGTTCATTATCTTTTCTAGCCGGCCAACACTCAGAACCATACATAACAGGACGGGCGGCATTGCGGTAAATTTGAGATTTGAGGCACTCAATGCAGGTTGCAGTTCTCCTTTGACTGATAGCGCTGACCCGAGGTAGTTAAATCGCTCAATTCTGGGCAGGTCATTACCGCTGATGGCGATTGTGTCTATTTTATGGGGTTCGGTTGTCAAAAATTCAGTTTTATTCATATTCAATCTGCGACCGTTTTGCATGTTAATTCAACGGTTTCGCGAATACGGTTATCAAAAATGCCCTCAAAAATCTTCATAGTATGAGAAAGTAACTGAACATTCTGCTGGACTACCATTCTTTTTCCATTGCAACAAAATTCGCATTTGAAACAATTTGCAAAAAAACGACTGTATTATTTCGTTACAGTTAATATAATAATAATAATCGTTGGCACAACAATCCATGTTGGATCAGGGCCTTGAAGTGTATTAGAGCACTTCAGTCAAGACCATAACGGTACACTAGGAGGCAATGTGATAGCAGATTAGTTAGAGCACAAGGCTGTCGTACGGAAGGTCGCGGTTCAAATCTCACTGGTGACAGTGGAATTTATATCGTGATTTGACGTCGGATACCAGTCGACTTAGCTGTGATAATCTCAGGCGAGCGCAACGCTGACCACATTACATCCTACAGTGTACTGTAGTGTACCGTTACGATCTTTAATGAAGTGCTCTAACACACTTCAAGGCCTAGATCCAATATGGATTGTTGCGCCAACGATTATCATTTCCCGAGGTTATCACAATCTTGGCATCCTAATACTAGCACTAAGTGCCAAGCATTTAGGCTCGGACGATCCTACCTACTTAAAAACTAAAGAGACGCTGATGATGGTGGCCTGTGGTAGGTTTTTGGGATAATCCGTCGAGACTCTCCGCAACATCGAGCACGTATGCAGAATGCTGAAGTTCTGCATGATTTGAACCAGACTGTGCGAAAGTCCGAGGACATCACGGGAAGCCGTGAGGAATTTAAGTACAATACCTGTAGCTGACAATATTATGGGAACTACAGTCACTCGCTTGAGATGCCAGATTTCTTTGATTTCCCGAGCTAATGGCTCATAGTTCACCTTCTTCTCCAGCAGAGCATCCTTCAAATCCTGCAGAGCATCCTTCAAATCACCAACTCGAGCCTGGGTTCCTTGCAAAATTCCTAGGTACTTGTAGAAGTCTGTCTCGGTCATAGCTTCGAGGTGAAGATCACCAATGCTATGTCCGGCATGTGGCTCGTGATGACCTTTGCGGATGGCTTGGATTCGACACTTGTCTAATCCAAACTCCATCCGAATATCACGGCTGACCATGTCTATTATTCGCAACAGACTTCTAAGATGGTCGTCAGTCCCAACATACAGTCATCTGAGTACATCAAGTGTGTCAGTTCGCATGCCCTCTAACATCATTCAGTAGCCATGAAAAGGGATTCAGTGCCATACAAAGCCAAAGGGGAGTCAACGAATTCCCCTGGAAAATGCCCCTTCGTATACGAATGGGTTCTGAGGTGTTAGCACCCTCAGATGTACGCACTGATAAGGTGGTATGCCACCCTTCCATGACTGTCGCCAAAAATTTTATTAAAAAAAAAAACTTTATTATAATGCGATACAGATGTAGGATATTGATTAGCCAGGTATGCGGGACACTATCAAAAGCTTTGGCATAATCGATATAGCAACCAAAGAGGTTTATTTGGCCTCTAGTTGCTTGTCCTACAACTGCCGAGTCGATAATAAGTTGCTCTTTGCCACCCCTTGACCCAACTAGGCGGCCCTTCTGCTCCTCGGACAGAATGTTGGTCTCGAGGTGCGCATTGATCCTTCCACTAATAATGAACGTGATGAATTTGTAGAGGGTTGGTAAGCAAGTAATCGGTCTTGTGTCTGCGGGGTCCTGCACCGTGTCCTTAGGGATAAGGTAGGTAATCCCCACAGTGAGGAAGGGTGGAAATTATTATTAATCTAATTTAAACCATTTGATAATTCGTCATTTTGATTTTAGCCAATTAGTAACTTTATCTACAATATTTGGCTGATTTCTATGTAAAATTACTTCTTTTGTTGTCAATTTTTCGTTCTTTATTATTCGACATCTCCCTTGGCCGGACAATATCACTGGCCCTGTGAGTGTCCGCCCACGGGTGCAGCTTTTAGTGCACAAATGATTATCCAATTCGTCAATTGAAAATTTTATATTATAATTCAATACGCTATTATTTATATATAAATAAATCGAAAAGAAAGTGACAAAACAAAATCTAAAGGTTAAGATAACGAGCGTTACATAGGAAAGCAATCTTAACCATTCCGTTGCACATATAGGCCGATAATCTAACCAAGTGACTATATAAAGCCTGATCACCAAGTAAGGGAACTTAAAAATGGATTCCAACATGGTAATTTTTTCTTAGCAGTCCATTAAACATTTTAAACAAATATTGACCCGAATTGCCCAGTACCTAAGTTACTAGAAGTAACACAATGAGTTTGTAAATATATAAATACGTGAATCTTTGTGTAGCCTCTTGTATGCAATCTGAAAGTATTAAACTGCAATTTATAACATTTAATTCTAACACTCCCAATGTTGGAGCTCAAAACACAATCGCATTTCCCGCCCCAATTAAAAGACCAAATCCTCTAAAAGTATCCAATAATCACGAATCGATAAGCTCTGATAAGGTAACGTGAAAGATATTGAAATTATTACATATTGTCAGTGCACCACAGCTGTCAGAGCTACCTTGAGAAGGTGGTAGTCATTATTTTCACCCTGTTGGCCCAATATGCACAGCATGTGGCGCAATCAAACAAGTAGCAGAAAAAGGATATTCCTGATACACTTGGCAAGCCACATTCGAATGTTGTGATTCTTTACAATGCACATATTTTGACATTGCTCTTTCACGAGTTTCGCTGCCGTATTTACTCTCCGTGTTTTTATAAATAAACGCTTACAACGTCACCAGCCAGGCATGACCTATTGTAAAAATAATTTCGTCAGACTAGAATGCCCGAGTAGCCATTGTATAGCACTTGTCAGCGAAAATGGTCAAATGTTGAGGTTAATTGGTCCTTCATTACCTAATTTAGGTCATATTTCACCGCCAAAGACTTTGCTAGTTCAACAATGTGTAAAACCAACCATTAACATCAGTACTATCATTACAAATCGCTCATATTGGGAGACCGGAAATTTTCCTACATACCTGCTTTGTGAAATTTTCATCTATTTCATATCAATCGCTCATTTCTACTTCTCCGTATAGTTTTACAACTTCTTTAAACACTTTAAGTCCTTACTTCCTTTAAAACACTTTCTCGAAATCTGATACACTATTTAAAAGTCTTATTTCATTAGGTTTTCTACAAAGTAGCACACTCAGCAAACTTACGAAAACGCGCGACTCCCATGAACTCTGCGCGCCATTTGTTGTCATTTTTTCCCGATAAATGTCAAAACAGTGAGAAATGGCGCGAATTATATGACATTTCAATAAAGCAAACTGTCGGCAGTGTGGCGCTGTCGTAGACAGAACGATTTGTGTAGACTTTTGTATTACGAGCTGCCGAGTGACATTTGAATTTGATGTTTCGGCATTTGATTTCCATCATATAACTGTCAGGACCTGAGAGGTACTTTGGTATTGTGTTGTTAGTTCCAGATTTCAAATAATGTAAGAAGGAGAAGCACACTTGTAAATTTACAAAGATAGTAAAAGTGCAGCGTGATTTGTTCGTTTCGTGAATAAGCAATATGTCCTTGCAGATATCATCATCAGCTATCAGCAAACTAGGTATATTTCAGAAATGAGTATAATATCTCAGTGTTTTTCCCTTGTATTGTCCTCAGCTGAACACTATTTATTATAGGTCAATGACTATTGCTCTAGTGTTTCCATGTTTAATGGATATATAAAGGCGAAAGGACAATTCGATTCACTAAGTTCGCATTTGATCATTGAGCAAAAATAATGAAAGACATCTGTCTTACACAATATTTGATACATATATTTCTTCCTTTCGTTGAAATATAAAAACTAATTTTCATAGTACGTTTTTTAATCCCTAATGCTAACACTTTGAACTTGGTTAAAATGATATACATATTTTGTTTTTAAAGAAATATTTAAAAGTAAAACGGCCCACAGAAGCTGTGTACGTATCTGATGTGATCGCATGCCGTTACTTTTCTGAGTAATTAATTGAAGTTTTCCGATGTAACATATCGAGTAATTAAAAAAAGTTGAATTTTTCGGGTGGGCAAAAATAATAAGGCATATTTTTTTTGCCATTGCCCCTGTCCCTTTCAAACCCTTCTCCTTATTAAGGATGATGACTCGCCCTCAGGAGATCTTGGCACATGTGGTGAAATCGGTACGGCTAAGCTAAAGAAAATCCTAATGATCATGGAGTCCCTTCAAGCCATTAAAACCCTCATTAACAAAATTCCAGTCAATTACCTGGCTGCTCGATGTAATGAGGAAACTCGTTTGAAAAAAGTGCTCACACTCTCTCGGAATAGCGGATGATGATGCCAAACGAGCAAGAACGACCGGCACTCTGACTCCCCCTCCTTATGATTTTTCTGAGAGCATTCGTTCTGAATGGAACGAGGCTTTCAAACTCACTTCCTTAGATAAAGGTAAGTTTTTCTTTCGTGTCTTCCTTAACATTCCCATCAAGGTTTGAATTAAGAGGTTATTTGTTAGCCGAAGTTCTAGAATAAAAGATTGCCTTGGAAGATATTTTTCCGTTTTATTGGCTAAAAGTGTCTAATTTAAACAAATACGTATTTCGGGGACCAATTGTCCCCTTCTTCAGTGTTTTTTTCTTCTAAAAAGAGGAAGATATTTAATGGACTAATCCCACTGTCCATGTTTTTTCGAAAAGCTTGGCCAATTTGGAGAGGAGAGAGACGGACCTGAAGTTTTGTGGCCTTTTTTTTAATGGCGATTACCTTGGCTACTTTCCAAGTAATGGGAAAATAACCATTATTGATGTAGTTGTTGAAGACTGCAAGAAGGAACTTCATTGATGCCCTATGGAGGTTTTTGATGACAATTTTTGCTATGTCAATTGGCCCAGTTGATTTTTTGCTGCTAAGGCTTTTAGTGCTGGCTGCGAGCTGTGATAAGCTCAAATAGGTTTTTGGGTCATTTGGTTTTTGGTTTTCATTGTTCTTGGTAAGAAAAAAGTTTTTGGATCTATTGCGGCCTATTGCCAGCCTATTAATGTATTCAAACATATTAGATCCGGGTTTCACATCTGCTAGCTTGAGGGTGAGTTCCTTGCTACGGAATTGTTCCACCATTTGACGGATTAATGTACTAAGGCAGTTAATCCGAGAAATTAACACATTATATTCCGTGTTAGTTCTGTAGCCATTTTTGTGGAAATTTCGCTTGAGATTTCTGCACCAGATTCGTCTGACTTTCAGGTGTTTTATTATCTCGTGCGGCAGTTTATTGTACTTGATGGCATCAGTGGCCAAGATGATGGCCTCATTTAGATTTTGCGAGACAGTGATTTTTTTCAGGTTTAGCTGTGGTGCTAATTCTGCCCTGAACTTATCCCAGTTAGTATGGGCAAATGATCTTATTTTGTTGGGTAGTCGCTTTTGCAGTTGAGTTTAATGAAAGTTTGAGTTCAACTGCGAAGTGACATTCCTGGTAAGGTTTTGCACGTTAACGCCTGCAGTGTGAAAGTGGCGTCTGCGGACATTAGAAAATAGTCAAGTATTGATTGACTTTCAGGCCTTGTAGGTGTGTCTGGCAAGATCATCTCCAGCTGGTTTAATGGACTTTGTATATGGATCCATTTTTCGAGGGCAATCCCATTTCGGGGTTTTGCCAAATCGCCCCAGGAAGTGTGAGTTAAAGTCCCCACCAAAAATGAAGTATTTTGACTGGAGATCGCTCAAGATTTGTAAATCTTGGCCCAGTTGTTCAGAGGGAGAGTTACATATTATGTAGACTGCAGCTGTTTAGATGCGTCTACTGTCGTTAGTTTTAACTAAAGCCGCTGCCGCCGAACAGATTTGCAGGTTTTTGATGGAGACTTCCTCAAATGCATAGTTTTTTCTGACTAAAAGGGCAGTACCGCAGTTGGTGTCGTCTCGGATAATGTTATATCCGGTAAAATTAACGATGTGCCTGCTTTTTAAATGTGTCTCTGAAACACAGAAGAAGTCTGCTTTCAGGGAATCGACCAACTCTTGTGCGGTGGCACGTTGGGCGTGTGAGACCAAGGATGCGGAGTTAAATGGGACGATTTTTAACTCCATAAACTCATCAAAAGTTGGATACCGGCTAATTCCCGCTGTTCTTTTGTTTGGGCTGAAGCGACCGTTTCGACCAAGTTTTTGAAGGCCAACTTGTTGCCTTGAGGGGCTGTAGTTCTAGGAATAGTATTCGTAGTTGCTTGGATAAGAAGAGTTTGGGGGGCTGTAGCTCTAGGAAGAGTATTCCTAGCTGCTTGAGCGTAAGAAACGTCCGGTTTGGTCAAGCTTTGTGACATCTGAGTCACCGTCTGTTTGGCTTTCATGACCTCGGCTTTTTTGCCCTGCCAGTTTCCCTTCTGGCAACCATGTCCTTGTATGCCGGGCATCCGCGGTAGTTGGGGGGGGGATGTCAGGACTGGCCGCAATTGCAGCAAGTTGGTTTGTCTGCGGTGGGATTTGGGCATTCCTCTCGCACATGGGTTTTCGTGCACCTCACGCACCGGTGCACGATGAAGCAATTGAGGGCGATATGCCCGAAGTTTTGGCAGTTGTAGCACTGCACTTCTTGAGTCTGCCTGACTTTCTCAAACGAAATTTTCTGATGGAGAATATATTTCACCTTAAGCGCTTCATTTAGCTCTTGTTCTGGCTTGAAAGTAGCCAAGAACAGCCCCGATTACGACTTCAACGGAAGCGTCAGGTTCTGGCTGTGTACAAGCTTGTTGGCTCGCGTGACTAGATTCGACACGCTTTTCAACTTTAGGTACGGATACTCTTTGTTGAGTTCGCGCATTATGTCAGCCGGGTCTGTCTCTCTGTGAAGACCACGGATGACTAAGGACTGAGTCCTTAAAGCTGGTGGGGTACTGGTCGTGACGTGTAGCCCCTTTTCTTTAATAAGCTTGAAGATCGCTGCATGATCTTTAAGGCTTTGAGCGAAAATGAGGGTCCAATCGGCCCTTGAATTTTTTAGGGTTGCTTTTAACCCTTTCACTTTTAGTATCCTCAAGAATTGAGGAACATTGATTTTATACCCAGTGATGGGTGGAATTTTTGCCTTTTTTGGGCGGGTAGCCTGGGGGAGGGTGCCTGATGGTTTGCCGGAGGGAGATTAACTCTACTTACACTCACTTTCTCTTTGTTTTTCTTTTTCCTCCGCTGGACGAAATTGAATTCGTCGCCTTCCTCTTCTTGGATGACGACTTCGACGCACATCTCTCCATCTTGATGATGTTGTTGCTCCTTCTGTTGTTGCTTGTGTTGTTCTTGATGTTGCCGTTGTTCACGATGACGTTGCCGTTGTTCGTGTTCTTCATGTTGTAGATATTGTTGTTGCGATTGACATCCTCTGTTCAAGGGATGCCAAGCGTTCCTCTAGCTGCTTGATGATGTTTTGTTGACAGTCCAGTTGCTGGACCATCGTCGCCTTCTCTTGTTTCAACTCTTCGATTTTTTCGAGGAGGGTTTCGTTCAATGCTTGCAGCCTTCTTGTTCCGATGACATCTCCTCGGAGTGTATCATCTTACACCTCTTGGCGGACATCCTGTCCCCAAGCCCGTAGTTGCTGTTGTGTGCGGCAGCTCTGGAATGTAACACGTGACGTGAATGACACCACTGTCCAGAACGTATACTTCCTTCTGGTTCTTAACGGTCCTCGATCAGCTTCTGCTCTTGCTGATCGTTCGTTTCGAGAACTCGGAGCACACGCGAACTCGGAGCGAACTGCGATCGCTTTGGATAAACCTTGCCAGTTTTATAAAAGAAGTTGGAATCAGGCTCTAGCTTCCCTATTCCCTCTCCTGCTCATGTTTTTCCTTCATCTTCTATATCTAACCTTACCCCTCCGTTTTTTTTGTCTTCCGTTTACACTAGCTTCTGTGTGCTATCTCAATTTTTCTACTCACATAGCCATACACCAAAGCCGCACATTTCGTGCCTTTGCTGTAGCTTTCTTTTGCTTTTTACTTTTCCTTTTTTTACAGCTGTAAAATTAGGAGATCCAAACAATCTCCATTCTTCCCTGTCCTGCACCTTCTAAGATAAACTTTTCTACGAAGTACATTATAAACTTATCGAAAACATTGGCATCATAGGCAAAAGCCTGCCATTCTCCTCATGTCGGCAGTCATCGTAAACTGAATCGGTGCGACACGGCATTGCATCGTTAGCTTACCGGAACCAGTATTTTACTCTTGTATTGTCCTCAGCTGAACAACTATTTATTATGGGTCAATGACTATTTGTTCTAGTATTTCCATATTTGATGAACATATCATAAAAGCGAAATTACTAATTTCCCGTATTGTCCTCTGTAAAATTTGATATACTTTTTTTTCCTTTCGGTGAATGATGAAAGCTTTGTAATTTTGAAAGTATGTTTTTTAATCCCTAATGCCAAAACCTTGAACTCCTTCCAAACATTTTTCGCTGTATGGAGAGAAGTGATGTATGGTATGATGTATGCTGTATGGAGAAATGATCAACAGTGTTGCAATGTCGTTAAAAATAATAACGTACACATTTTGGTTTTAAAGAAATCTTAAAAATTAAAACGATCCCCAGAGCTATGTATGTATCTGATGTGATGTACCATTTTTCTTCCAATGCAAGTGACTTTCAGGAAAGACCTTTCTGGCTATTTTATGTTCTTTTGTAAGAGGCTATGTTGATTTCAATTTATTCTAGTTTTATATGCGAAAAGAGGGTATCATTTTAAAACTGTTATAAAAAGAAAACTATAGCTATTGACTTCAAATTTTACATGCATCTTTATTGTATCCTTAAAATTAAAATCTCATGGTTACAAAAAATTTAAAAAAAAACAAGATAGCGGCCGCAGTTTCCAAGCATTGCAGCGTGACAATACAAAGAGAGTGAATCGCTCGGGTAGTACCCAGGTTTTCCATGTGACCGGTAACCAACTCAACAATAATATTTTTTTAGCTTTGATAAAAACCCACTGCCGCGCTCCTAAATTTGGCTATAAATTTTGAATTTGGTAAATTCGACAATCTTTTGAACATAGAATTTTCTATTTTTGTCGTTTTCTTATTGGAAAAGTGCTCCGCAATTTCCAAATTTAATATTGCATGCAGTCGTCAATTATGCCATAAGTTTGAAAAAAAAATTGTTTAAATTGGTTCATTAAATTTTTCTCTGTGGAACGCTTCAAAACACGTGTTTTGAAGAAATATCTTTATTACTGATTTCAACTGCATGGCAACTATTCACACACGATTTGAAATATTTTTATAGAATTAGAACGAAAGTAATATTTAATGCAGTTATTTTTTAATGTTTTGAAATATGTAAAAAGGAAAAAATCGAAAACGAAAACTTTTGACACTAGGATAACCCCTTAAGATGCTTTGCTCGTGCGATATTGTTTCGTGCATTTCTACACAATCTTAATAGCGATGCTCCCCTTGTCCGCGATTTGTCATGCGGTTAATTTACAATTAGAGGCTACTCAAATAATTCTCGTTCGGACCGAGGACTTATAATTCTTAGCCTTCCTTTTGACTTTTTCTTGGCATAATTTCCAGGGCGCGGAATAAAGTTACGGACCGCACATCAACACAATCAAGCAACTTCCTTTATAGGTTGTCTATCCTTCACTATGTTAATTCATTTTAATGTTCAATGTTGTTGGCAGTCGATTACTTTGTTCTACCCATTATCACGCTACACAAAATTAGTTAGAAATCATCTTCAAATATTGAAAAACAATTGTGTAAATACTTCTCGCCTTTTTCTCAAGACAAATCAATCTGGTGTTCTAAATGAGTCCAACGTGGCTGACTTATCCCGCTTAAGAATTTTACACAGCCTTTAAGTCTTTCTTTTGCTTTCGAACTTCTGACAATGTCTTCTAAAGGAGTCTTACGAGTCTCTTAAATTTACGCTGGGAGCTGCTGAAGTTTAAGCAGTCTTAATTATTGCTTTTCCAAACGCGGTTCAGAAGTCATCTGGTCAATTTACTGAGTTTTTCAAAGTCGTCGTTCCTTTCACGGACGCATTTTCAGAAGCCACACAACTAAAAAATCTGAAAAAAAATACGAGGCGCTGACGATATAGTGTCTGCGCTTCGAAATACCCTCCATACCTATATCTGTTCAAATAAGGTTAATAATAGCAGAGTTTTATATATTTTAAAAGTTGACTGGAAAGGTAATCCTGGAATCGTAAATTTTCGGTAATATAGAGTATGATACTGCCATTTTTGGTGGAAATCACAATACTATTAATGAGTTATGATAGGTCAAAGTTATCATTTTTTGTGTAAATTTACTGCAATTTAAGATTTTGAATTTCTGTATAACATACACGACATGCTCTAGCTAAGGGTAATCTTGCGGGGTTTCTAGCGGTTAAATTTTTTGATTGATTATACCGGCATTTCGGGAATGACTTCAACGGTGCACGACGTGTAGCACTGATGAAGGAAACAAGTCTACTCTTCCTCCAGCCTTTGTCTCATTCACAAGCGGGGCCAGCTCGTCGTGATCGATTTCGCCATTTGGCTCTCTCAAATGCCTGATCTGGATGCAATCGCCATCCAGCGTATCAGGCCATCGTTGTTTCGGCCGGCCTTTTGGTTGCTTACCATCGACATGGATGTTCAGACAAATCTTGGCAAGTGAATTCTCGTTGGCGCGAATTACGTGACCATACCTTGGAAGACGCCTCTCTCGCAGTTTTCCCACGATCGGTGCAACCCCATATCGATCGCGGATATCCTCATTTCGGATGTGATCAAAACGTGTCATACCACTAATCGAGCGCAAAATCTTCGTCTCCATTACCGCAAGACGCCGTTCATTGCCCTTTATAGTCGGTCAAGACTCAGGACAATAGAGAGCGACAGGACGGACGAAATTGCGGCAAATTTTAGATTTGAGACGTTATCGACGAACGTCGGTCACCAAGAACACCACCAGTGCAACGCCACTTCATCCAGGTTGTGTTAATGCATGAAGCAATTTCATAATGCAGTTCTCCATTGACTGATAGCGGTGACCCGAGGTATTTAAATCGCTCAGTTCTGACAGTGATTGTTCCTGTTTCATGGAGATTGGTCATCAAAAATTCAATTTTATTCAGATTCAATCTGAGACCGTGTTGCATGAGGCGATCATTCTATTTTTGGACAAGTTGATCGAGATCATTTTTGCTATTGGACGCTAGGAAAACTTCATCTGCATAAAGCAGTGTATAGAGCGCTAGACCCTGGATGTCCCGTGTGACAGTCCATAGCAAGCACAAAAAGGACTGGTGAGAGGACGCTTCCTTGATGAGCACCAACAGAGACACGAAGCGGTTTTTATACACCCGCCACACTACGGACTTTACTTTTCGGATCGTGGTTGAGCAATTGAACCCAGCGCACGAGTTCGTTTGGCACTAAATGTTGTCGTAGAGCATACTAGATGAGTTCGTGTGGCACACGGTCAAATGCTTTCTCCAGATCCAGAAATGCAATGTGAAGAAGACGATGCTTCTCATGGTGCTTCTCCATGAGTAACCGCGCAGCGTGTATTGCGTCAGTAGTCCCACAGTTCTTGACAAATCCCACTTGATTCACAGTTATTTCAACGATTTCGTGAATACGGTTGTCAAGAATGCGTTCAAAAATCTTCATGGAATGAGAAAGTAACCAGATCGGACGGTAATTGAAACATTCTGCTGGACCTTTCTTTTTCCATATTGGAAGTGTGGTACTTTAGATAGATAACCATTTGATTAAATGCCTACATGTAAACCCCTGACTATTGTCTTATCTAAAGTTATCTATCCTTCCAGGTTGATGTGGGCTTAATAACATGGAAGCAAGCATTCCAATGAAACTTATGTGAATTTCGCAATCAAAATATGATTTTCCATTTGGGTGAAAATTATGAAATTACCGTCAAACTCATTTTGTGCGCAATTGTTCAGTCTCACATGAAAACAAAGAATGAATTTCACCGATATCAATTGTCCAATTAAATTATTGAAGCACTTCGAAAGTTTTCATTCAATAAAAGACAATGTGGAAATATCAGAACCTTTCAATTGAAACTGCATCTATTATTTTAAAAGCAGTTTGAAATCTGAAAATTTTTAACCAGGTAAAGCACAAAAACAGCTTGTTGACATCAATATTTGATGTTAAAATCGATCAGACTTTCAACCTGCATGACAAAAATAACAAAAATTGTAAACGCGTAAGGAATAAAAAGTACTTTCCCACAGATAATTTTCATATTTATTATATCTTCAATAGAAAACGAGCTGCAAATGCTGTTATCTGGTTTGGACGAAAAACTTTCACAATTTCTCACTGAAGTCAAACTTTGTTTGGCCAAAACTCTCTTAACACACACTATCGTAATCTTAATGGCGTATAGTGTCTATTTTGGGAAAAATCGTTTAGTCGACAAATCGTTTGACATTTTCTGCTTGGACATTGTTGTTAGTGGTGACTTTTTTTGTTGCTTGTTCAGATTATGTAGATTTGCTAATTCGTCCCTGATTTTCGATTTGCGAAGTTCGGCTTTATGATCAGGTTCGTCATGTTCCATCTCGGCAAACGCGGTCATCAAAGCTCGTTGCTTCGCAGACAAGATTTTAGGGATTCTAACTTTCACAGTTAGAATATGGTCTCCAACGCCAGAATTTGTCTTCACGCCTTTGCCAACTAATCGGATTTTCGTATTACTCTCTGTCCCAGGCTGGAGAACTATTTCATTGTTTTCACCGTCGACACCCTTAACTTTGACTGATCCGCCCAGAACAGCTTGCGAAAGGGGTATCATTAAATCGCTAAGAATATCATTCCCTACTCGTGTAAAATCATCACTCTTTGCAACCAGGATACGCACAGCAATTTGTTGCTTTTTATTTGGATGTGGCACCCTTATAATATCGCCCGAATCGACCCCAGCTGGCACGTTGACTTCAACTTGTTTATTTACAATCATAATTCCGCGCCCGTTACATTGGAGACACGATTGTTGTGGAACATATCTCCGTCCATTACATACTTTACATGGCCCCCGGACCATGTGAGCTTTTGTTGTGATGGCTTGAACTCCAGAACCATTGCATTTTGCACACATTACTAAGTTTCTCTTGATCGGTGTTCCTGTAACTCCTGCGCACGCATGACATTTTTTCATTGTCTTAACTGTTATGTCCTTCTTGGTGCCACGAACTGATTGTAAAAATGTAAGTTTGATGGTTGCTTCTTCTGGGATTTCAATAGGAAAAGGCGGGTCTGAAAGAACATGTAGATGAAAGTGGAGGATAACTTATATCTTTAAATAAATAAAAAATAAATAAATAAATAAAATAAATAAAACGCAGCAAATGCAATGTATCTCAATGGTTGAGTTTTTTTTATGAAAATTATCATCGCCCATTGGACGTCTCTATATCTTCCAAATATGGCGAAACTAAGGGCATGATTGATTACAAAATATATCCCTTGCAGAATGCAGTCTATCACTTCTTTGAAGCTTTACAATATATTGCTATAAGAATAACATTTGTTTTTTTTCCACTAAAACGTCTTTTAGCGCTGACGTCAAATTTTTAAAACTCAAGCAGATACCATAGGGGCCATATTTTCCATTCCATATTGCGCCACAGATTCAGGTGTAAACGAATCTGGAATCTGGACTGTGCCAAATAGCCCTTCGAGATATTCGTTTTGCATTTGAGGTGGTTATTTCAGTGTCAAATATATCAACGCAAGACGTCTTTTACACCCTAGGAATGATGGGGAAAACAAAACCTTATTAGAAGCCGGTCTCTGTCTGTCCCTCTGTCTGTCTGCCTGTCACTCCCTGTTTATTCGGAAACGGCTGGTCCGATTCTCACGATTCTTGGTGAGAGTATGTGATCTGCTGTTCCCTTTACATACAGCAAGTGGCACCATTTTGTGTTAAGTTTAAGGGGAGGCTCCCCATACATATGAATGGAAGGTGCAATTTTTTTTTCACAAAATGTGACCATGTGTGTATCAAACGAAAGGGCTCAATTAGTACTTTTCGAAACTGGTTCCATATTTGATATCGGAAGAAAAATAGGGAAGCGAGGGCTCAAATTATGACCATCAAAAAGTGTAACAGGTCTCGTTCTTACCTAGCCAACCGAAAAATCTGAAAAAAATCACAGTGGTGCATCTTTACGAAATCTAGGCCTCATCTAGGCTGAATACTGAGGAGTAGTATTACGGATGAAAATTAACTCATATTTCTGATATGGAACTACCATATATACATATGCACACAAATTTGACATTTGGGAAAAATAACATATTATACTCTAAATCAATGAAGGTACTAAAAAACCAGAATACCATTAGAATTTTCTGGGACTACGGGGAATAAATAAAATAAAAATAAATAAAGAAAGTTCCTTAAAAGATTAAACATTTAGCTAATCACCATGGAAGCGAATAGGATGCTATTAACATTTTTTCTTCTGTAAACTTTCGCAAGGAAAATATGTATTGAAAATGTTTTCAAATTTTGTTACGGTCTTAAAGGAATATCAACCGGTTAGGTGCTTTAGTCGCTACATTAGAAGAGAGGCGTAGAATAAAATGATTTTCTTAGCGCAGAATAATTTTCCTTGATGTCCCGATTTCATTTGTGATTGGTGTTCTATATTTCTGCTTATTCTGAGATAAGATGGTTGTTAATTTATATTTACTCGTAGACTGGCTGTTTATCGTCAAAAATAAGCGAAAATTCTTTCATATAAAAAATTGATATTTAGTTACTGAAAATGCCTTAGTAAACAATATTAAGACTTTGCAAAGATGGTGATGAGCCCTCATGCTTCCTTCTTATAGTAACAAATTTACAAACCTAATATTCCCAACAGAAAATCATATTTAAATACCGCTGTCGTTCGGATCACGAAATACTGATATCGGGTAGTGCAACGTAAACGTACCTGGGCTCACTATAAACAACTTAACGGTTGCTAAGAAACGATTTAATGGCAGCGAAGTTTCTTTTTATAAAAGTTTTTTCTCTATTGTATCTTCATTTGCATAACGAACTCAGGATAAATTTTCAAAGCTCAGAAAAACGGATTTTAATCGGTATTGCTTACCGTTGTAATGCAATGCTCTTAATTTAATTCAAATGGAGTCTAAAAATTTAATTTAATAATAGTTGATGCGACAATCCAGTTGGATCTGGACTTTGAAGCGTGTTAGGGCACTTCATTCAAGACCGTAACGGTACACTACAGGATTATATATACTATACGGGGCTATGTGGTCAGCATTACGCCCGCTCGAGATTATTACCCTAACTTGACCACTCACGATAAAAATCCATCTACCAGCAACTCACGGTACTCGTTAAGTCCATCACGACCATCGATCCGCCTCCTCCCTGTAGTGAGCAAGGTCTTGTCCGTCCTGTTGAGACATGAACGACAACTTCAGCCGTAAGGTCAGACCCTCTCCGAGTCATTGACAAGCTTTCGTTAACAATATAGTTTCGAAATTAAGAGGTTACTAAGTATTTTTATCAGACTTTTTATGAATTGGCGCCATTAATATTACAATCTATATTCCGCAGTTGGCAACAACGCAGCCATATATTGAGCATCACTATCCGTTAATGTATAGGTCGTAGAAACCTAAACCAGACCCAGGACGCTAAAATCAACTCATCGTATTTTATTAGACAAATCCCAAGGATGTTCGTTGTTAATTATGTTATCTTCGCAAAGTAAAAGTATCAAGAAGAAAATAGAAAAATTAATTTTTCCAAAATTAAGTGATGAGTAGTTCTAAGTTGTTCCTAAACTGAGTGTAAATAATGTCAATAGAGCCGGATCAATATTGAACCGGTCATCATTATCATAGGCAATGTTAAAAATTGTTTACTCTGAATAAACTTGTAGTAGTGAAACATCATGTTATTACTGCAGAGGACGATAATAAGAAAAAACGCTTACCGAAGTCCCCACTATCTCGAGTAAAACCAATTTCATCGAACATCCGATGCAGTCTCTGCTCGTTTTCATTTTTAGTTTTTAACTCGGGCAAGCTTCTCTTGATACTTTTAACAACTCCATATAGATCGTACTCAAGCCGCTTACTTTCATCACTCAAAATTCGATATGCTTCTGCGATTTCTTGGAACTTTTTATCGCTCTCGGGTGAAGTAAATGCCTTTGATGAATCTGGATGATATCTCTTTGCTAAAACGTAGTAAGCTTTCTTAATATCCCGCAATGTAGCGTCCTTTCTTACACCTAAAATATTATAGTAATTCTTGCGCTCCGCCAAACGGGAAGATGTTTGATGAATATTTCTCTGTTCTATAGGTAATTCAGCCTGACTATCTTTAGGGATTTCTCGCTTAGGATATTTTATCATGGTGTTCACTTTGAACTGGTGCATAGAACTGATCAATCGAAAAGTATCGAAATACAGCTTCGAATGTCGACGATACGGATGATAATGCATAAGATATTTTGCCACATTGAAACAATTTTGAAGTGCATTCATTTTCCTTTCGCAATTTTTAAAGCTAAAAGAAACAAAGGCTGAAATCTAAATAGAGTAGAAATTGCAGGTAGAAATCGAAATTTTTTACTGAAAACTGTTTAGCAAAAATTTTATTTTTAAACGTGATTTTTTCTACCGACAAACATTTCCCAATTTAAATTTGAATTATAAGTCAGCGCTCACTGGATGTCAATCCATAGAAATTCAATTGCTTATCAATTTTAAGTAGAAAGTAGGCAATGTATGTATTAAAATGGTCATTAATGCGCCATAAGATAATATTTTTGCCTTTTTAAGTTTGTAAAATTAAGTTTTATAAAATTGGTTTACTTTGTGTCTGTCTATATGTGTCTGTCACACGCACTTTCCTCCAAGACGGCTAGACCGATTGAAACGAAATTTGTGGATCTTATGGGGACTATGAAATCCCACGCATACTTACATAAACTTGTAAGTGTAAAGGAGGGCTCCCCATACGCGCAAAGGGGAATGTAACATTTTTTTCTCGTAATTTAGCCATGTCTGGTATCAAATGAAAAATCTCAATTAGTACTTTCATGAACAGATTTTAGTTTCGGCGTAATTGTTTAGCTTTGTCTGTGGCAAATTTCGCACAAAGAAGAACAAATCAAATCTCAAACAAGTCGGGAAACCGGAAGCTAAACATTCCAGGTATGAAAGGCTTCGTATATAACTTACATAAGCATATTTGAATGGGCATTTCTCCCATTTGTACTGAGCTCGTAATGTTTATGCATTTAGTTTGTCAAACCATTCACTTTAGTAAGATACTAACATTCAAAATTTTAGAATGCAAGAAATTTGCGCAAAAGTGACTACTTTGACCTATTATAACTCTATTAGTAATAGTGCGATTTCCACCAAACTTGGCAGTATCATGCTCTATAGTCCAACCTACATTACTACAAAAACAAAAGTTTATGACTCTATGCTAAACTTAACAGGGTACTCAGTCAATTTCTAGAAAATATACTTATGAGTATGGTAATAACAGTTGGGCTGAAAAGTTCGTAGGCTAACATGGGAAAATTTTTTTTTGATAAAATGATTGATTCTATTATTCAATATAATTGACTTCGAGAGCGATACAACGATTAAACCGGTCATACAATTTTTCGATACCATTTTTAAGGTTTTGTGTAAAACGTTTAGGGTATCAAATGAAAGGTCTCGATTAATCATCATCATTAACGGCGCAACAACCGGTATCCGGTCTAGGCCTGCCTTAATAAGGAACTCCAGACATCCCGGTTTTGCGCCGAGGTCCACTAATTCGATATCCCTAAAAGCTTTCTGGCGTCCTGGCCTACGCCGTCGCTCTATCTTAGGCAGGGTCTGCCTCGTCTTATAGACTTTCCGGGTGGGATCATCCTCATCTATACGGATTAAGTGACCCGCCCACCGTAACCTATTGAGCCGGACTTTATCCACAACCGGACGGTCATGGTATCGCTCATAAATTTCGTCATTGTGTAGGCTACGGAATCGTCCATCCTCATGTAGGTGGCCAAAAATTCTTCGGAAGATTCTTCTCTCGAACGCGGCCAAGAGTTCGCAATTTTTCTTGCTAAGAACCCAAGTTTCCGAGGAATACATGCGGACTGACAAGATCATAGTCTTATACAGTAAGAGCTTTGACCCTATGGTGAGACGTTTCGAGCGAAACAGTCTTTGTAAGCTGAAATAGGCTCTGTTGGCTGACAACAACCGTGCGCGGATTTCATCATCGTAGCTGGTATCGGTTGTGATTTTCTACCCTAGATAGGAGAAATTGTCAACGATCTCAAAGTTGTATTCTCCTATCTTTATTCTTCCTGTTTGACCAGTGCGGTTTGATGTTGTTGGTTGATTCGTCTTCGTTGCTGACGTTGCCACCATATATTTTGTCTTGCCTTCATTGATGTGCAGCTCAAGATCTCGCGCCGCCTGCTCGATCTGGATGAAGTCTGTTTGTACGTCTCGGATGGTTCTTCCCATGATGTCGATATCGTCAGCATAGGCCAGTAGTTGGGTGGACTTGAAGAGGATCGTACCTCTTGCATTTACTTCAGCATCACGGATCACTTTCTCGAGGGCCAGGTTAAAGAGGACGCATGACAGGGCATCCCCTTGTCGTAGACCGTTGTTGATGTCGAATGGTCTTGAGAGTGATCCTGCTGCTTTTATCTGGCCTCGTACATTGGTCAGGGTCAGCCTAGTCATTCTTATTAGTTTCGTCGGGATACCGAATTCCGTGATGGCCGTGTACAGTTTTACCCTGGCTATGCTATCATAGGTAGATAGATGGTACAACTATTGTCCATATTCCAACAGTTTTTCCATCGCTTGCCGCAGAGAGAAAATCTGATCTGTTGCTGATTTGCCTGGAGTGAAGCCTCTTTGGTATGGGCCAATGATGTTCTGGGCGTATGGAGCTATCCGGCCTAGCAAGATAGCGGAGAATATCTTATAGATGGTACTCAGCAACGTGATACCTCTATAATTGCTGCACTGTGTGATATCTCCCTTTTTGTATATGAGACAGATGATGCCTCGTTGCCAATCGTCAGGCATTGATTCTCTGTTCCATACCTTGAGCACAAGTTGATGAACTACTTGGTGTAACTGATCGCCTGTAATTCCATCGGCTCCTGGCGACTTATGATTTTTTAGCCGATGAATTGCACGGACTCAGTTGGCGGGAACTCCTACTCGCCGATGTTCTGGTTGTTCAGAAGCTCATCAAAGTACTCAACCCATCGCTCCAATATGCCCATTCTGTCGGAAATCAGATTTCCCTCTTTGTCTCGACAGGATTAGCATCTCGATTAATAATTGGCATTAGTTTTGTCGTAAATTGCAAAGTGCGTGAGTACGGAGTGAAAATATAAGCACTTAAAGTAAGACAGGACTCATTTTCGGAAACTACCCAACCCAAAAATCCGAAAAAAATCAGGATGGTGCGCTTAGATGAAATCTAGGCCTCAAAATATGTCCCATTTCGATATCTGCTCAAATAAACTTACTAATAGTATATTACCAACTTTTAGAAATTTACTGAAAAACCCCCCTTAAATGCATCTTAGGACTACCAACCACCACCACACATGCCAAATTTCATGAAAATCTGGCCATTCACGCCAAAGTTATAGCCGTTCAAACTTAGCAATTTCGGGTGATTTTACTGCTTCTATAGCCATGCAAATAAGATGGTGACGTCATAATTAACGAGAATAGTTGAGAATCGCGTGAAATATTAGATTCGTATTTATGAAGAATCTACTTTTACCTAGTCCTTTTTAAGGTTTTATGCAAAACGCTTATGTGAAATTTAAGTTCCGAAGTATGCCCCATTCCGATATCTGCTCAAATAAATTTACTAATAGTATATTACCAACTTTTAGAAATTGACTGAAAAACTCCCCTTAAGTTCATCCTAGGAATATTAAATTTTGCACCGACATAGAGGACTGTCTCGTGCAAACACATGCCACATCCGACTATTAGTGTCAAAGTTATAACAGTTCAAACTTATCAATTTCCTGCGAATTTATCGCATCCTAAGCCGTACAAATAAGATGCTGGCGTCATAATTAACGAGAATAATTGACATCTGAATGAAATGTTAGAATTCCATTAATGAAGAATCTAGTTCTCCCCAGCCCTTTTTTGTATCTATTGTAGGTTAAAGTCTTCGCATTTTCTAATAATATTAAACTCAGAGTCTGAACCGTATGAGGTTGACTATTATCAATACAGGGCTTTCCATCAAATGATATATTTAAATCGCTTTTTAAAAACTCGAGGGCAATCGAATTTTTAACATTTAATTTAACACAGAGCTGTCATGCACTCGTCGCTCCTCACATCTTCTTCTTTTTGTTCAGCCTTTGTCCCGTTCACAATCGGGGTCGGCTCGTCGTGATCGGTTTCGCCATTTTATTTTATTAAATGCTTGATCTGCATGCAATTTTGGGCTTTTAAATGCCCATCCAGCGTATCAAGCCACCGTTGTTACTATTGACTTCGATGTTCAGAGCAATCTTGATAAGTGAATTTTCGTTAACCCGAATTACATGACCATACCATCGAAGACGCCTTCCTCGAAGTTTCTCTACGATCTACGCATACCCAAATATTCATGCACGATATGTCCAACACGTTCCTTTGATATCTTTAGAGCCTCAGCTATCTCGATCAACTTTACTTTGCGATAATCCAAAAGTATTTTGTGAACTTTTTTGAATCTTTGGTCGGTAACAGCCTCTTTGGGGCGTCGACTGCGTGCATTGTCCTCTGTGCTCATTTCGCCTAGTTTAAACTTAGCAAACGACTTCTGAACGGTTGATTTTCCTGGCGCAAAATCCCAATAATATTTATCAAGCCAGGCCTTGTCTTCAACAGTATATTTTTCTAAAATGTTAGATATTGCCTTCTGTTTGTAGTTAAGTCTAAAATTGATAGACCAGTAGCTTACTCCAAACTACAATTTTATTTTATTATGTATATATATTTCGGGAGCAACTTACTCCCTTCATCAGTACAAAGCTATTTTTCAGTAGCTAGGTAATATAACTTTTTTGACGGGTTCACACAATACACAAATCTGGGAGCTTTGGAAAAAACTTAGAGAATCAAGAACTGTAGGTGAAAAAACAAGGTGTCGGCATTTACAATTTTTTGGCCCTCTTTTAAAGGTTTTGTGTAAAACAAAACCTTGTTAAAAGCGGCTTATTGTCTGTCTGTCTGTCGGTCACACGCCTTTTTCTCAGAAACGGTTATACCAATTGACAAAGGTAGGACTTGTGAACGGAGCTCCACAACTGCAAAGGGGGGTGTACATTTTTTCCACAGAATATAGTCATGTGGGGCTAGTATTTTCAAAGCGGTCAATTGAGATATTTTATGCACAAGGGAGAGGGCAGATATCTGTTCAAATAATGCTAATAATAGTATATTATTATAATTTTCGGTAATTGTCTGCAAAATCCTCCTTAACTTCAGCCTGGCTGTAGTATAAAGCATGATTCTACCAAGTTTGGTGGAACTCGTATTATCACTAATAAAGTTTATAATAGGTCAAAGTTGTCACTTCAGTGCAAATTCTAAGTTGCACGCGAAGATGAATATTCTAACATAATATATGCATATACATTACGTGTGAGGTACTAATGGGACAAATGTCCACTCAAATGTTTCTATATAAGAAATACACAAAACCTTTCATACCTGAAGCGTCCAGTTTCGTCTAGTTCATAAAACTCGGTTTCGAGATAAAAGAGTTTAGAAGTTTATAATATGCGCGTGCTCTCAAAATAAGCATTGAACCACATTTGCTGAGTTCGCAGCTATATACTATAAAAATATCGATTTTTTCAAAAGCAGATACCAGACAGCGTCTTAAGTAAACTTATATGATCTTTTGAACTTCTATGTTTTCTACAAGAAATAATAATAATCATTGGCGCAGCAATATATTTGGATTTAGGCCTTGGAACGTATTAGAGCACATTATTCAACAAAGTGGGGGTACGGTGAAAGGTAATGTGGTCTTCATTGCTCTCGCTCGTGATTACTACCTTGATTCACAATGATTAGTGTCCGGCTTCCAATCACTATACAAATTTTATCATCAATGAGATGAACCGACAGCCTATATGTATAAATTAAACATTTTTTTATTTTATGCAGGACATGATATCCCCGAGATTCGGTCAAGAGCTCTTAAACATATTGACGGGAAAATTCAACGTTCTCTTGATTTGAATGAAGACATTGTCTTTAACCCAGGAAGCTTGTTGAAACATCTTATCCGCTGGTTTGGACAGAAGCCATTACAAGACGAAGAAAATGTTCTCAACCTTATCGTTAAAATCTTACAGGTACGCATTTATTTGTGACAATTAACGCGTAACGTAACGCTAATTTCATTTTAGAGCAAATACATCGATGAAGCAGTGCAATATCTTAGTAAAGAACGATTACTCAAGGAATTTAATAAAATTGAAAAAATTGTGCAAAGTAATTTCTTGAAGAAAAAAGTATCGGAAATGATTGATTTAGTCGAAAGGCATCGATCTCCTGAAGGTAGATGTTCGCTGGAAAGAAGCGAATGTAAAAGTCTCTCTTCATCGAGCATCACATACACTTCTTCTTCAGACATATTATTGGATGAGTATGGGCCTTATGAATATTTATTTTATTAACAAATAAAAACATAATTTTTTTATGAAGTACTTCAGATTACGAAGCACAATGGACTTTGCCATCAGTGCCTGATTACAATTCATTAAAACTACTATCAGAGACACTCTCCACAGGAAGTGAAGATGGCTTGCAGCATGCATTTAATTATTTGGAAGCAGCGATTGCTGATTATCCGCCGGAATACTTTCTACAACCTCCATACATCTTCAATGTAATTAAATTCAATAGATTGTTACGCGAAAGCATCGCTTGATTTGAGTCAATTTTAGTTGAATGATAAATCGGAGCTACATTCATGATATGCTTTTGTGGGACAAATTACGACAGATATTTTGTTAACTTGTTCTAAATTCAGGCTTTTTTTAGTCTCTTTTATTACTAAGCAAAAAGAGGAGTTTTGAATCCGAAGTATTATTGAAAATATTAACCAGCTTAACGAGATCATTAGCAGGAAGGATAAAGAAAAGGCAATTGTCGAAAACATATTTCTCCTCAGAAGACGTATGTAGTGAAATTCGCTCTTTTTTTATACTAGTAGGATAATGTCTTGGATTTTTCAGAATAAACTACACAGCGCCAATAATCAAATTACAACTCAAAGGTATTGCATCGTATTGTTCAATTTGTGCTTAGAATATTATAAAACGTCAAGTGAGTTGGAAAATAAAGTAAGTTATTTGAAAACAAATAGATTTAGATGTCAATGCTTTTGCCTCATCACCAATAAACAACAAAGTCAATGCAATCCAGATGTTTTTTAATGTATTTCTATTTACTTCTTCTTCTAGCCGCCACCAATAACAATCTACAACCTACAAAAAGAAATCTTGGATGTTATTGCGAACGATCTTCATTTTTATGATTTCCGAAATACAGTCCTAATTGACCTAGGAAATTTGGCGCGATACTTTAGGCAGCGATATTCCTCTAATGAATCAGAAACCGCCTTAAATCGAATGTTATATATATACATATTGCAAATCATAATTGAAGTATTGGACATTGAAACTAAGAAAAATGTACAGCTTATACCGACGGCTGGAAAATCGAAAGCTCGTTATGATCCAGAAACATACATGTCAAACAGCAGTTATCATGATATTCACCACCTGGATTCTTGGATGGTGGAACTAGAATGTGCGCTTTTTGATTTTTCATTGAAAGAAATGTATGGCGCATTGTATAAAAAAATAAAAATTTATTGCAAAGTAAAAATTCGCAATGAAAACATATATTCGGATGAAATTACCAAACTTTTATTTTAGGCAACAGAAAAAAATAAGCTGCAAATCTTATTAAATTGTGAGAACGTTCTACATCCTGCGGTAGAAGTTATGAAGAACCATGGAAGAATGCCTAGTGAAAAGCTGGTGACTGAGGGATCGGAAATGATTGATACACTGCTAATAACTAAAAACATTGATTTCGTTCCTAAGCTTGTAGATGCCATTGTCGAGTAGGTTTATGTTAATAATATAAGATATTACTATTCAATTTTTTTTTATTTTATAGTTGTGTTCCACTTTACGACGGCAATGACAAGTTGAAAGACTGCGCAGAAACTTTGCTGTTGAAATTGCTTTCTCATGACGATGTTAATATTAGGAGGTGGGTGTATAAGATGCTTTAATAATTGAAATGTAACTTTTTGGCATTATGAAATATCTAATTGAAAATAGCATTAATCGAATTTAACAATATAAAAATAATTTGTTATTACAGAACTATGTACAAAGAGTGTTGTAATAAAGCCAAACATTTTTTTGCCGAAGCAATGAATGGAGAAGTAGTAGTAAGTGGTAGGTCCATTGGTGGTGCTCATCGTATTCCAAACTTTGGTATACCAGTAACTGCGAGTATTCTAAACCAAATTATATGCCAAGGATACTGCGACGAGGATGTGATAGTAATATTCTTATATTATAAATTATATTCAAATATCAAAATAATTGCTTGTCGTCACAGATTCAAACGAACGCTGAGACTATACTTGTATTAATTTTGAAATCAAAACCAATTTTGGGAAGTAATTGGAAAGAAATACTGGATATATTATTGCCAAATCTTACTCTTCTACAGTCTTCTGTAGCAAATGAGAAATCAAGTTTAAGTATGCCATTTTTTTCAATGAATTCAATTCAATCATTCTGATAACTTTTACTTTAAACAGGTGCATTACTACTAAAGTTATACGACCCTGATGATAGTGGAAGTGATATAGATTTACTAGAAAGTATTAAAGGGAACCTTCGATTTCTATTTTCAAGAGATGAAGAAATTCGTCGAGATGGACTTTCGAGAATTATTTATTTAGTTTCAACTCAACCGGAAGCTGAAATATGGACTCCAAATATTTTGCAAATTAGTGATACGATTTTAAATGATGTTTGCATTTTAAACACACCCAGGAATTCGGAAAAAATATTCACAAACGGATTATATGAGGTGATTGCTTTGATCTGTTTATATTTTTTAGAAAGTTCCAAGGTGAACTTGGGATGATATTGTAATAATTATTACATTTCTTAATTAACTTATTCAATAAGTTAACCGTTGTGTATGGTCGCTGATGATCAGTCACTAACATTTTTATTTTTATATTTTTCTCTTTTGACATCGGAATATCAATTTTTCCGACGTCATGGCCAACCCAATTCGTAAAACTGAGTACGCTCGTTCTCCCACAGCACCCCGCCCCAGCTATGGAGGGTAAGCACATCAAAGTCCTGGGGGTTTAACGTGAGTACTTGCCGTGTAGGCATAATCCCATGGTCCTCTTCGGACACGGATTGAATTTGGGACCACAATCAGAGCTCAGCATTCATACCAGTGGATGCGTGGCCGCTTCAGATAGTCCCTTGCAGACTCGGGTCTGATCACCCTCCTCGAGCACGTGAGGATGGCAATCCCCAATGGGTTAACTGGAATCAGCCCGAAGCGGAGAACGGAGGGTAAGCACAATGAAAGCTAAGACCTAAGGCACGTCGCGCGCCATAATGGCCGCCTTAAGCGTCCGACACCTACGTTCTAGCAACCCAGTGGAATGCGGATTATATGCGGCTGCCCGCTGGCGTTTGAATCCAAGAAGTTTTCCATGCTCGGGGAAAAGAGTGAATTCGAATTGCATTCGCTGTTCTGTGATGATTAGGGCACGAACACCAAACAGCGGGATCAACTCTCCACAGGAGGCCCAAGGACATAACTTTTCTCAGGCTACCGCGTAAACTGATCTATGATCGTGAGGCAATACTTGTAGCAATGTACAATGTCGAGATTAATGGTGTGGAAGTGCTTTTTTGACTTAGGGAATACACCTAATTCCTTCCTAGCATGCCTAGTGACCTTGCAACTTTCACATGCGATGCACTCTCTTGAATGAAGGTCCTTGTTCGTGGACGGCTAGAAATATTTGCTGGAGATTAGCCGGTTTGTTGTTCGAATGCCGGGGTGCGCTAGATCGTGCAGCGAGCGAAAAACTTCCTTACGTAAAAGCGACCGGAATATATGGTCTAAGTCCCTTTTCGAAGATCTCGCAGTAGATAGAGGAAGGTGAGTCAAAGATGGGGAATTCCTGAAACTTGTATTAGGGGTCTAACTGCATTCTCTGAAGAACTGTGTGATCTTTCTTTGCGACAGCGATCGTATGACACATGAAACCTGCGCCTATTATGGGGACACTGATGTCAACCAAAATGAACCGCCGCAGAAAGGTCCTACGTAAAATAAGACCCACATTTGCCAGTAGCCGTGAGTTGTGGTGCGCGTGGAGTTTGCTGCCGCTAATTTCAACTGTTGAGGAAAAAGCTTGTTGGGTCTAGAGATGGGGAGGACTGAGACCTCCGCGCCCGTGTATATTAAATAATTGTGCCTACTAAAGGAGTCAAACGACGCGTTGCTGCGCTTTGTTTAGACTTCGCCGCGTCCCCCAGCAAACTCAGTTGCAGTGCAGGGGCTGGTCCATTCAGTGACCTGCTCCGTAAACCTACGATGTTAGAGTTCGATGCGGAGTGCAATGCGCAGCTACCTGAGCACTCATTTCTTGAGGCAAGCATTAAACGTTGTTCGCGGCTGCTCTCTCAAACCCAAAGCATTCATCGCCACGTCAGTGGGGCCACAATTCCGCCACGTCGACCGCCCAATACCTCCGCAACAAAAGGGCGCACGCGCACCTCGCGGATTTTGTCCGCAGTCGCGGCCACCACTTCTAGGAAATCGTCATCCGCACACGCTAGTATGGCAATTAGTATAGTCCTCCCAACAGTCGCTGAACCTACAAAGTCTTTGAAGTTCAGATCTAAATTTGTCCCCAGCCGGCTGCGTCATTTTCCGAAGTAGCTGGATACGATCGCCGAGCGTCAGATCCGTCATTTTGGGTGTCTCACTTACTGACAGGCGCCTGATGAGCTGATTCAGACGTAGGAGCATTCGCTCAGCGCGTCGACGATGGACTCCTGGTCCAGGCCCACCAAAGCGTGTTTAAATTCAGTGCATGGCTTTGGTTTGTGTTACTGACATTTTGTCCACATGTCCACAAAAGGCTATTTTATCTGAGTGAAATTATGCGGTGTTTCCAACGATTAATTATTTGAAATAATAAAAACTTGTTGTTTCTTTTTCGTTGGTGTGAATGTTTATTCTTGCAAATACCGATATTTCGGGAACCACTTGTTCCCTTCATCAGTGCTAACACCAACGAAAAAGAAACAAGTTTTTATTATTTCAAAGGCTGTCCTAGTATAAAATCAAGGTGATTTTAAGTAACTTTCAAAAATTCAGGAATAGACTTTTGGATATTAGCAGTCATTTTGACTTTTCTACCCAGTAGCGGATCTAAATAACCCAATTAAATAATTCCTAAGGAGAAACTCGTTTCGGTAGAAAAGAAAAGTTACACTAGTTGAGTTCCTGATTTCCTTGCTATATGTGTCTGAAAGTAATTAACACCGTTACGGTACTCCTCTGTCAGTGATTAAGTGCAAGAAATTTGCAAGATTCAGCTGTCTACGTCGTGATGCTAGCAATGGATCCGTTGTTCATCTGCTCGTGTCTCCATTTACAGTTCCGCGAGTTAGCTTAACAATAGTGGAGCGAACTATGGCATACGTTTTCCCGCTGCTGAAGGCAAGGACGTCTTATATCTGATGTTGCATCCTCGATGCTTGACGGAAGTGCGGCGTAGTCCTTGACGCTAAGTCGGCAACAGTTTCTGGTGGCTGACCTCGCAATAGCATCTCCGAAAATACGGTACCACCGAGATTCTGCAGGCGGGGTTTCTCCTTATCCTTGGAAGTACCCCCCATAAGTTGTCTCGATTTTTCCTCCTGTCTTGCGCACACCGGCTTTTGTTTCATCATCATCGTTATCGCAACAATCCATATTGGATCAGGGCCTTGAAGTGTGTTAGAGCACTTCATTCGATGCACTACAGTACGCTGTAGTAACAATATGGTCAGCATTGCGCTCGCTCGAGGGGGCCTTCCATACGACAGCCTTGTGCTCTAGCCACGCAGCTATTCGGACACATCATCGATTATTATTGATAAATTTAAAAATTGTATTCTCCGTCTTCTGTTCCATTTAATGGAAATAGAAGACTGACAACCTTGGTTTTCTTGATAATTGTCTTCAATCCGGCTCTGCTCTCTCCTTTTTCTCCCATGACTCAATGAGAGAGCAAGCCGATATCATTAGCATGGTGGAAAGCTTTTGAAAGAAAGATGACATCGCCCATTAAAGAGTGTGATCGTTGACATTCTTCGCAACAAAAATCGTCGGTGACAAGATATATATAACCCTGTTTGGACTTCAAATGTCTCTGAAATTTTACCTCAATGCAGCAAGCGACATTATATTCGCTCTGATAATAACTATTAGTCTCTCCAGAACGCTTCCTTTTTGCGTAGATCATTCTATACACTTCGTGTATCCCTGATATCTCGGGATGATATCGATTCACACCAATACTATTTCGTTAATAGTGATAAGATTTCTATCAAGCTTTTTACTATCATTTATACTCGTGCCACATTTTGATCATGTAGGATAAATCCAAAGGATTCATGTAGGATGATAGAAACCCTTAAAAAGACAAGTAGAATCTCTCGTTCACAAACAGTGCAGATAAATGGTTGTTTTTAATATTTGAGTTAGTGTAGTAGTGTAGCAACTGCGAATGTCGTGATTGTTATTACAGATATCTCAACATTATAGTTTGTTAATACAAATCATCTGAAATTTAATTTCCTTTCATAAAAACTTCTATTTCTCGCATGTACGATTAATGCTATATGTGAGGTGTGTAAGTTCCAAAGTGCCTTGCTGGATGTATGCTAACAGATAATGCCTTATATACTCATAATCTACACCACATACTGACTCTTGTTTGCAAAACAAAACCTTATTAAAATCGGTTCAATGACAGTCTGTATGTCTATTTGTCCGTCTGGCTGTCTGTCTATCACACGGACTTTTCTCAGAAACGGCTATACCGATTGACACGAAATTTGGTGAGAATGTGGAAACTGTGAACGCCCAGACATGCAGTGAGTGATATCCTTCTACGTTGGAATTTTGGGGGGGTCCCCATATGTGTAAAAGGGGGGTTGTTGGGTACTTTTCGAAGCCGATCTTAGTTTTGAAATTTGTTAGAAAGGCGGGGAGTGGGAGGAGTGGAAATTGATGATTCCTTTAACGGACCCATTCTTAGAAACTATCCAACCGAAAAATCTGAAAAAAATAATAAAGCTGCAACTATATGATGCCCAGGCCTCAAAATACTCTCCATATCGATATCCGTCCAATTTAAATTAATAATAGTATATTACCATATTTTGGGGGAAATTGAGTAAAACCCCCCTTAAGTGCATCCCAGAGTTATAAAAGTTGGTAGTAGTATAAAATATAATATGAAGCACATTATCCCCAAGTTTGATCAAAATCAAACTATTAGCAACAAAGTTACAGTAGCTCGAAGTTGACTTAACCCTGTAAATTTACTGCAACTAAATATCAATATCACACTAAAGTGGGTAGTCAGACATACTATATGCAAATACATAACGGGCTACGTACAAATGGGATAGTTCTACACTCAAATATACTCACAGAACAAGCAAACAAAACCTTTCATATCTGAAGCGCCCAGCTTCCAGTTTCCCGACTTGTTCCAAAGTGCTTACTGCAAAAATAGCATTTCCATCTAAGGTCATATCATCATTGATTTATTTCCCCTTAGTCTGAGAACTCAATAATGTGCAATGAATTTCAACCCAATTGTTGTGGTTTTCCATTCAACTTTTTTTCGATGATTACACTATTTCATTATATTCTGTATCTTCCCATTTATGATGATGCAAGAAAAAATTTACCATTCCATGAAGTAAAGCTATATTTATCCATTTCAGAAAAACACTGTGCGAGCCTTACTTGAGCTTCTCAATAGTCCGGATGTAGAACCATCTATCCGCAAAACAACACTATTGCAATTGAATGTAATGAGCCAAGATCCAGATTTAGCGGAATTTATCCACAATGAACATGGTTGGTCATTGGTGCTACAAGCAATTGAAAATGCTCTCAAGGTAAAAAATTGATAACGTACATTGAAGCTGTAAAACAATTTCACTCCTTTTAGAAAACTGGTTCAATTGATTATCCTGATGCTGCTATACCAGCTGTAGGAATTATTGCTAAAATTTCTTTGTGTGTGCCTGAATTTCGCCGAGAATTATCGAAAGAGTTGAATATTTACTTTCTCATATTGAGAGCATTATTTTCTTACCCTTATGAAGATGCCTTCAAACAAGATTGCATCCTTTTGATATTTCTACTAACATTTAGTACTATTCTCATTGGGAGCAAACGTATTTCAATTCCGGAAATGTGTAAAGGACTTCAAATGCCAATATTTTGTCAAACTATTTCTCAAGAAAACCGACATCCAGATAAAAGCCCTCTTGAACAGGCCTATGCAGAATTATTTGCTGATATAATAGACTCCCCACGGTCAAACAGTTCATCTGAATTTCAGTTTACTACAAATCACTCCAACGATAGCATTAGCTCATTGAAACAATGTGCCTTGCGATTTATGCGAATACAATTAGCAATATTATGGTGCGATGGGCTTGAAAATGTTCTAAACGAAGTAACTAATATGGAAGGCAATCAAAATTATCCGAAATTTAGATCGAGAAATCAAATTATAAATTATAGTGATAATATATCATCACTGAAAGAATTTTTAAAGTACAATGCAGATCTCAATTTACGAAAGACTGACATAGAATCTGTAAAAATCAGCTCAAGACATGAAAGTATTAAGCAATTCCTTTATGATGCTTCAAATGCTACCACGCATTGTCACGTAGCAGAGAGCATCGCCAAAATTCATTTATGTATTACGGTTGCTAGTAAAATATCTTCTCACCAACAAAAGCACATTTTAAATACTTTTAAGCGGTTCATAATGACGCCACCAAATAATGCAAAAGATGTTGCATTATTCGAAAATGTTCTCAATTTGTTGGCGCATTTAATATCAGCGGGCAATGATGATGCATTGTTTTTAATAATAAGTGAGCTAAAGATCAAACACTGTTTATTTTGGTTTATATTGAAGAATCTAACCTCATCGATATGGTTATATAAGGCCACCTGTAAATTTTTGCAACTCATAGTAAAGCAATGCATCTACCACACCGATCAAAACCAACTCAAATCACATTTAAAATCGAATAAAAAAGAAGATGACTCAAATTTCTATAACCAGATTTTTGAGCGCATTTTAAAAATATCGGAGGAAGCTTTCCGTCTACACGACATTGACCGGTTTCGCCTTTTATTGAGCTTGGCTCAATATATAAGTTTGAGTAATTCCATTGATTTAGATGAAGGTTTTAGCATAAATATAGCAAAGCAAATGTTAGATTTTATAATGAAATTGAAATCGTTTACGCAAACTGGATCACATATCAACAAAAATGCACTCTTGATAGCGAGGAATGTTTTGGAGAATATTAGCGAAGTATGGCAACCATATATATCTTTTGTCACGGTTTCACATGATAAGTTATATTGCAGATAATATTAGATGGGAAGTACTTAAAGTGCTTATCAGGCCTTTGTGCTCATCAAGATTTTGAAATAAGAGCTTTATCCTGGTGTATTCTAGAGAAAATTTCACGATCTCTTAAAGGAGCACATTCGTTAATCAAAGGTAATTTAGAGACAAACTTACCAATACTGTTTAAAACCCCGTTGATTGATTTCTTCTTTCGTATTTTAGCATTGTCCTATCTACCGGGAGGCTTCCACGCTTGCTGTCTAAGTACTTTCCTCGATTTCCAGGAGACGCCAATCGTGCGAGCCACGGCAGGAGGTCTTTTATCCAATTTTTTAACATATACCAAAGAAACGCCAACCGGAAAGATTTTGAATATGACCGTTGCTCCTCTTTGTTCTAATTTGCCATCTTCAACAGCAAATGATGGGGTGCAATTATTATTGCAACTCTTTAACAAGCATCGATTTTATAATCGTGTTGAAATCTCTCTGGATTACTTTTACATATCCGACATAATCCTCATTAACGAAGTATTATCAGTGGATTGAATTCCTTTTTGGGCGCCTCTTATACATTATCATTTCAGAAAGACTGTATAGCAACCTGTGATATAGTACGAATGTATTGTTCAGTGTTCATTAACTTCACAGAATTGTATCCTGAGATACTGTCTCTATATTTGGAATTTGCTTGCTTTGAAAAGATATTCCAGTGAGTTGTAGCAAAACAAGAATATTCTTAAAAGTTAATTTATTTACATTTCAAGGATCATTAAAAATGTGCCTTTATGTATAACGGAGTCATCGTTGAATATGTTAGCAGAAATTTGCAATTTATTAACAAAATTTCTCCAGGCTGATGAAAGTTTGATGTTAAGTTTGATGTCGCGTGATCGATGCTTTATAGAGATATTAGTGAACACTTTGGATTGGAGGTTGTTTGGTGAGTATTTTTTAGTATGTATTATGCCTTCAATCGCTTTCGTACTCAATTAAGTATGACAATTATTTATATTGTTAATTTGTTCCTCGCTCTTGTTATTGTAATTTATTATAATTTTACGTGGTGTCAAAATTGGCTCGACGCGTGTTTATCTTAACATATCATTAAGTAGTCGTCTTATTATTTTCGTGAATAATTTTGAATTTTTTACTTTTATCATGTTCCATCAGGAAGATTACTATAACATAGTATTTCTACAATTTTTTTTCGCAGACAAACGCTTTTATAAACAATAAATATTTCCCACGTAAAGCACGGGGGTGAAATTATGCTTAAGGGGGTCACACCGTGTAAAGGCCGTTCTTTTTTGGCTTTTTTTATAAATTTGTTGTGAAGAACTGGGTAAAGATACAAATACAAATTTTTCACCATAGATTTATTAATATCTTGAGCGTGCATACACCCATCTCCAAAAAAGTGTTTTTCTGCTGCCACTAATCTGCTATACCTAGTCCATAGACCTTAAGTTTCTTCAAGAAACACATGCACAGCCTTGATTTTAATTCTTGTCCTTTTAGCGAAGTCATTCCAACATCATTCGGACCAATAAATACGAGCTTTATTACGGGGATCGACATAAATCTGGCATGTGACTGATCACGTGTTTAACACTATAATTTCGGAACGACTCCAAATATCAAAAAATCGCTTTGCCCATATATTCTACATTATATATAGATACCAAAAAAAATCGATTCCGCGGATCCGACACACGGGATAACTCTTTTCAGACTTCTCAGCTCCATAAGCATAGCTCTAAAACAGTACAATTAGCGGTTTCGGTCGGATAATGGTTTCTATTGCATGGTGAAATTAGCAGAGTTTTTGGATTGTGACTTTTATTTTGCACATTGTCTTTTATGGGAGTCGACAAAGTTGGTTCTCAAGACATATTTGGTACTTCTCTCTTATCACTTGCCGGCTGGAATCATTGTGTTGAGCTCCCTGATGGTCATCGTAACTAAATTCTACTGTTTATGATTGTAGTCTAATTATGACGTCATGATCATTCATAACTTCGAAGGCAAAATAGCTAAAATTAAAACCAGATAACTTTTATAAGATTCCGCATCATCTGACTTTAAAGGACTTATTCATTAGTATAAGCTCCCAACAGACAGAGAACTGTGTCGGTTTCTGCCTGAGACAGCACTCTGCATGTTTCAGACAAATTGACTCTGTTTGTCTTAAACACATATCTGTCAGTGTCTGTCTTAGGCGAAAGTCTATTCCAGCCAAAGGCAGTCGGAATTCATCTCATGTCATTTTCTCGTTTATTCTTGTAATTTTCTGCTATAATTTTCCGACTTAATTTTTTTAATTTATAGTGACCGTAGGAATTAGAACATTTATTAAAAAAAATGTTTTTATTTAAAGAAAATTGTTACTTTACTTTTGAGTTATACCCATAATTTAAAAATATTTTCCTACTATTCATAAATCAACCCCCAACAATGTTGACAATTCTAGGAGCCTTTAAAGTGAATATTCATTCAGCAACTTCTATGATTCTTTATTTTCAAACATTTTTGGTTGTTCATGTGGTCCCTTATTTTCAAGCAGGTATCACCAATTTTTAAACGTGCAAATCACTATCGAAAAGTTTGCTCAACTAAAGTAGATTTACCATAAATTTCCAATAAAATATTATGACTACTAGCAGCACTTTTATTCATATTATTATTTATCCGACACAAATTTCGATATTCAGTGATTGCAAAGTTTTATTATTTACGATCGAAAAGCAGTTAATGTAAAGCAAACGGTAGTTATTGACAATAGTTTCACCATGAATATACATGTTAGGTAACAACGGAACTTACTACGCTATCTCTCGTCAAAACATAGTGATCCGAATTAAAAAGGAGGAATTTCTTTCTATTCTGTAGACTTGTCGCAATATGCTGGACCTCAAATAACGAAACATTTTCCAAAAATGGCAAAAAGGCGGATTTGTGAAAAAAACATTTTCAAAAACGTGTTATTTATGCTAAATTATTAAAAAAAATATTTATTATTATAAAAGTAAATATTTTTGAGATTCTACATATCGACACAGGTGTGTAGAGTAAGGGATTCAAATTTCAATTAAGTTGGCTGAATAGTTTTTATTGTTTTGTGCAAAAGAAAACCTTATTAAAACTGATTCACTGTCTGCCTGCCTCACGCACTTTTCTCCAAAACGGCTGAACAGATCCGAACGAGATTTGGTCGACATATGGGAACTGAGATCCCACGCATACAGCGAGTGACATAGATTTATGTGCAGTTTAAAAGGGGCTCCCCATACATGTAAAGGAGATGTAAAATTTTTTTTTCATCGAATATAGACATGTGACGTTGACGTGAATTGCAAAGTGCACGAGTAAGGAGTCGAAATATACACACTTAAAGTGAAACAGGACCCATTTTCAGAAACTACCCAACCCAAAAATCCAAAAAAAAGTCAGGGTGGTGCGCTTAGATGAAATCTAGACCTCGAAATATGTCCCATTCCGATATCTGCTCAAATAAGCTTACTAATAGTATATTACCATATTTTAGAAATTGACTGAATACAAAGTGTAACAGTTCTCATTCTCAGAACTTATCTAACCGAAAAATCTGAAAATAATCACAGTGGTGCACCTATATAAAATCAAGGCCTCAAAACTCATCCCATTCCAATACCTACCTAAATAAAGTTTATAATAGCATATTACCGTACTTTAGAAATTCAGAAGAAATTCAGAAAGTTATAGAAATGTATTTCACTTTTCCTACTTACAAGTTTTAAAAAAAAATATTTTTTTTTGTTTTTTTTTCGTTTTTTAATTCTTTACACTTTCAAAAATGACTTCTTAAGATATCTTCAAAAAATTCTTTCGTTCAAGTAATCTGAAACCGTTTTAAACGTCAGCGCCTTTTCGACTCTTCGCAGCCTCATGGCCTCGATTGTGTGTCCCCTCTTTCTAAAATACGAATTTATTTTATTCCACCAAAGGAAACGTCAATACCACTGATCAGCTGAGAAAAAAATCCATAAAAATTTGTCTACTAATGTAGACCTGCACCTTATTGCGTTTTTTGTCAGAAGTCGAAAAGTATTTCATTCGTCATACAAACTTTGTAAAGACTTCTTGAAGTTGGGGATGGCCAAAGTGACCATCTGGGTTGATCATGATCAACTACTAAGGAAGAACATATTCCGAAAAGCTAATTTGAATTTGACCGTGCAGGTTTGCCACCATCAACAAAGTGTCCAAATAAACGCCCATTTATTTATTATCAATTCCCAAAGTTTAAATTTAGCAAAGTGGGAAAAATTGTCATTACGATTCCAACTAAAAAATTTGGAAAAAAGAAGCTGCTTTTCGCAACCGCCAGCTAGTAGCTTTTATTGTATTTGCACTGCCATAAATGCTGTCATTTCTTTTAACACACTTAGGATCAACTCTTCAAAAACTATTCTAAAGTTTTATACAGTATGGCCAAATTTAACTTTCATTCTCTGAAACAAAACTCCGGATTTCAAAGACCTGATTTCGATGTAGTCACGAGTCCTTCAGATCACAATCCAGCGTATCAAACCACCGTTTCTTCGACCGGCCTTTTGGCCTTTTCCCAACGACTTCCATGTTCAGGCCAATCTTGGCAAGTGAATTCTCGTTAGCGCGAATTACGTGACCATACTACCATCGGTGGTCTAAACTTCAGTTTTATTCAGATTCAATCTGAGACCGTGTTGTATAAGGCGATGACTCACAAATGAGTACGTGTGACGCACGGATAAACGTCTTCTTTAGATCCTGAAATGCAATGTAAACAGAGCAATGCTCCTTACGATGTTTCTCCATGAGTAACCGGACAGCATGTATAACGTCACTAGTTCCGCAGTTCTTGATAAACCCGGCTTGATTCACCGTTATTTGAATATGGACTCTCGAACGATCTGAATTGTTGGTATTAACAAAATCTCTATATACTCTATGTACTCAATTTTGCTATTGCATCAGGATACAACACTTATCACTAAAATTCACAAATAAAAAGCAATCTAAATAGTGAGATTTTCAATGAGTTCTGAGGGTATTTTGGCTAAACTTGTTTTTTTTTATTAATTATACATTATATTAGTGTAATGTTATATTTGCGTTGTAAAAATCTCCGATTTGGATAGTGAGAAACCAAAAAATCAAAAAGATTTATGATCAGTAAACAAGTGTTTATCATCCCTACTTCAAACGTTCAACGTTGAAATATGTTGTTTTGAGAAAGACTCCTTTAATTAAAATAGTTATCGTTCCGATGCTTGTAGCCCTTCTAAATAAAAATAAAACTAGGTAGCTTTCTCCTACTACAATATATTTTAATAGTTAGTAAATACGTATTTCAAGAGCTAATTACTCTCTTCCTCAGTACTTAAGGTACTAGTAGTTTAAGCTAGCTCTCAGGTAGGCTCGAAATTCGTATTTACTAACTATTAAAATATATTGTAGTAGGAGAAAGCTACCTAGTTTTATTTTTACTCCTTTAATTGCTTTTAACGGAAATTGAAAGTTGATAATTGCAACTTGGAGCTAATCGGCAATGCCTGCATTATAGAACAAACCTTCCGGTTTTCTTTTGTCTAATCTAGCCCTTCTACGGTGAGTTTTATTTTGTTTAAGGAAATGAAACCAAATTGCCGCAGGAGAAGAAGCGCGAAATGGCACACAAAATTCATTATAATTATAACACAGTATACCTATACACCCATACACTTCGAAAATCAAAATAAAAAAGGATTTATAAAAAATGTTAGAGTGGGAAGGCCCCTCAAGGTTATTCTCTGTTTAAAATCACTTTTCGAGTTGAAATTATTCATGCATTTTTCAACGGGAAAGTCGCTGCATTTTTTGTGCTCTGTAATATTTTGTTTTTCAAAGAGTACTATTTTAAACTTATGTGTACCATTTGCGTTTGTACGAGCAAAAAAAATACTTTCTCTTTCGAGGAGGTCTTGGAGTAGCTCTTTCTGCATTAGATACCAACGCTCGGCCAAGCAGCAATTCTCTCTTGTAGAAAGTGGAAAATAAACGGTACAATGTTGTTTTACAATGTAGCCTACTAATTGCCAATTATATTGCACATGCCGAAACATTGTAATATATTGAAAAGAGTGGCAACTTTTTTTTTATAGAAGGTGAAAATCTTCAAAAGTTGATGATCCCTGAGAGTGTGCGATTTTTAGCCACTAGAACCACCTCTCGCCAGCTACGACTAAGATTTCCCCATCCAACAGATTCCTTTGTATATATTTAAGTCCCGTTTGTGAGGCGAGGACTCTGTAGTCCACCCCAGCACTTTGGTAAGCTTCGCTGAGGAACTGGTTATTCCTCAGTAGGTTATATCATCTTTAGACATCCATTTCGTTAGTAAATCGTTTGGCTTTACTCTTTTCAGTCGTCTCATTATAAGTCAATTTTCGAACTTCTTTATTTTCATGTGATTGTAGTCGGTGACTATGCTTAATTGCTTGTCCTTTGATGACTTCACTAATCAACACTTTCGGGTCCCTATACAGATGCTCATCACGAATGAACCAATGAGCGTCTACTATGCTTGTAAGCATTTTATTTTGCAACGATTGTATGACTTTCAGGTTTATTTTTTTAGCAGCTCCAGAACTGAATGCCGAAGGTCCATAATAGCTCCAGAACTGGATGCCGAAGGTCCATATGGGCTTTAGGATCTCCTTATAAATTAGCAAGCTGTTGTCGTTGGTCGGCTGGGAATTCCTCCCCAATAGCCAGTATATCTGTCTGTATCTGGAATTTAGCTCATCCTTCTTTCTTAAGATGTGTCTTTTCCAGCTGACCTTAGCATCGAGTGCCATAACTAAATATTTGACCTCATTCGCCTGTGGCACATCTTGTCCGTTTAGCTGGATTCTCTTCTTTGTTTGTGAAGTTAATGCATGCTGATTTGCTTTCGTATAATTTTATTTGCCATTTCCTGATCCATTCTACAATGTCAATAGCGTTTTGTAACTTTATTTTTGCTTCTTCCGTAATTCCATCAGTAGCGAGGATGACAGTGTCGTCCGCGAATTTCGCTATTTTGGCTTCTTCACAGCAAGGTATATCATTGATATATAGGGGGAACAGTATTGGGCCCAAAACACTGTCCTCTGGTACATCAGCTGCAATTTTTTTGAGTTCAAAATAGGTTCCTTTATATTTCACTCTGAATAGGAGCTCTGATATATATGATTTTAGATATCGAAAAATTCTTCTAGGAGGTCCCTATGCAATTTATACAACAAACCTTGATGCCACAACTTATCAAACGCCTGGGCGACATCAAGAAAAGTGGCGCGCACACACACGAAGTGGCAAGGTGTGATTAGATTTCGATCCACAATCATTTGCTTCAATCTCTTAAGGAAAAGTCTTTCAAATAGCTTGGTTGTATTAGGAAGCAGTGATATTTTCGATACAATTCGACTCTACTTGGCTCCTTCCCTGGTTTAAGGACTGTTATAACTTCGGCCACTTTCCATTGTCGAGGGACGTATTTTAGTCGGACAATTGTTTGACGATAACTGAAGACAACTGAGCGACACACAGTGAGAATTGAAGGGAGTCTGCAAAAGCAAACCTACTTGTGAACTGAATGAATGGAGTACGGAAGTTAAAAGTGAAATTATGTTTGATATGATTGTCAAAAAACCCCTTTATTGATCATTGTTTTATTTGACATGCCCTTCGGATGTGGTCGGTCCGGATTACAAGGAATTGAATTTTTTTATTTTCACATTATTATTAGTACAATTGCCAATTGTCATTTATCATAACTAATGCTTAAATTGCTTTCTCATAATCTTAAAGTGCTTTGCATAATTAATCATTCTGGAAACCACATTGATCCCTGACTTCAATCTCCACGATAGAGAGTTCCAGAGATGCAAATTCATATTAAAATTACTCCTCTAAACCATCGAATTGTCATTTACGATTCAAAAATCTAAAAATAAAAATTCGCCAGTTCTACAGAGTCAGTGAATCTTTCTTTATTTTTCCGAAAACGTATTTCGGTAGGTTACTTTTTCAACGGAATGGACAAAACTTATCCTCTCAAACTTAATTTAAATGATTGAACCTTAATCATATCGCTAATTTTATTATTCTCTCCTCCATATAAGTAAAAACAAATATGAGTGCACATTACCCATATATGTGTGTAGACTATGTGCCCGATCCTTTTTCCGATGAAGCAGCTATGGTAAGGGTTAAATTTATTGGGCTTAATACTTTTTGACCACCGTTACTTGCTTCATTTCATGTCCTTTTTTTCTTGATATGCGGTGTGGCTGCAGACCTAATATGTTGTCTGCGCTCCCGTTTTACTAATTCATCTTTCTTCAGATCCTCTTTAACCCAAGTGCTAACTTAGCGTTTCGCTTGCCTTATGTATGGGCAAACCTCATAAGACATTCTGTAAATCGCCTTTTTTCATTCTGTTTCTTAGGATCTTTTTCGGTACACAATAGAACTATAATAACAATAATCGTTGGCGCAACAACCTATATTGGATCAGGGCCTTGAAGTGTGTTGGAGCACTTCATTCAAGATCGTAACGGTATACTACAGTATTACACTGTAGGAAGCAATGTGGACAGCATTGCGCTCGCCGGAGATTATTAACCTGATTTGACTCAGGGACTCATTCACAGTTGAGTCGACTGGTATCTGACGTCAGATCACGATACAAATCCCACTGCCAATAGAACTATGGTCCCTACTAAATCCTCCCACCTCAATTCTTTCTTTGGCCACGATGCGTGGAAAAGGAAGGAACATTTCTGTTAAGTGTATTACACTGGCTCGCTTGGTATCTTTGTTGACTCTTTCTTGTTCAAATAGGGTTATCAGAGGGTCACGTTCCACTGTTTTCTGTTGTTTGTTTTTTCTTATTGGGCTGTCAATCAACAGTGGGCGGTATCCACTTTTTGTAGCGGTTTCAACAATAGAAGTTTTCTGTTTTCAAATATTTCTTTCGTGAGAACTGCTGTTAAGAGTACACAACTCTTGGCATTCCTGGCAGTTGTGAAAGAATATGATGAAGGAGTGATGCTAAAACAAATAAATGACTCGCACACAAACCTAGAATCTACAATGGAAGAGGATAGAACTGGCGAAATTACATTAAGCTTGACATATACATAAAGCTAAAGATGTCAAAATGCACCGTCGTTAGGACATCATATCACACATATCAATACAAACTGTTTACAGGCCAATAACCCTTACATGGTTGTCGTAAAAGACAAGTTAGGTATAGCAATGTGTAGCAAGATACGCTCTTTTGACCTGAAAGCCGGTTTCTGACAGAATCTTGACTGCAAGATTTCGGTTCAGGTTAAAGAGCATCACAAATGTACACTGCTATGTACCAATGCTGACTTCCGACAAATTGGAGAAGGATACTTTCTATGGGCAATCACACAGTTTAGGAGAAGCTTTCCAAAGGTGTCATTGTGATCATAATGAGTGATCTAAATGCCAAGGTAGACTCTGACAACACCATTTGATGGTCTCTTACCTCCGCTTGCGTATTTCATCCGCTTATATGATCCAGCTGTCGCTGGATATTTTGAGAGCTATCTTGCTGATCAAACGGCAAATGCTCTGAGTAACCCGCCTACGAATATCAAAAATGCATAGGAAATTGTTATTGGGCTGGTCAGGGAAACAGAATCTTCCACAGATAGCAATAATTTCAATTCCGCAGATAGCAATAATTTCAGAACCACGAAAAAACTTATACGGAGTCACAAATCTTTCGATCTTCCTGTGAAGGACGTTAACTTTGCTCATCCGGTGAAGTACAGAATCTTGTGAATTAATTGCTAGTCACTATAACATGTAGAAAAAAAGAAATGATCTCGGCTATTAATGCACGTGAACGGTGTAAAATTGCTGAGCCGAACGGTGTAAAATTGCTGAGCCGAACGGTGTAAAATTGCTGAGCCGAACGGTGTAAAATTGCAGAGCACCTGGAGTTTGCGCAGATTTGCTACTTCCACTTATACGGAAATCCTGGGAAAACGAAGGGATGATCGCTAAGATTCCAAAGAAGGTCATCTATCTTGAGTGCTACAATTGGTGTCATCATTTAGCTTTAGCGATGCAATTTTTTGCAACCTTGGTACGACGAATAACGTATTATTAATCACAGCGAGTTACTGATCGCGTTTATAAATTACTAAGCTAATACTGGTGTTTAATTTAGGTTTATCAAATCGAATAAAAAATGCGCAAATTTTACATTTGTCTGAGTAGAATTATTCTTTAATATTACAGAAAACTCCATCAAATCGGCTCCCATCCATATTATACAAGTCTTACGCATTTTAGCAAAAGAGATGTTACCTTATAATATGATTTTGAACAGTATATCGGCAGACGTTACCGGCAAATTCTTCACATTCATTTGTTTTGCTACAAATTGTAACGACATTTTGCGTAAGTTATATGAAAAAAGTATAATGATCTTATTTAAAGAAAAAAAATTAAATTTTCAGTAAGCCGCTCATGTGTTGAATTTGTTGGAGTCCTTTTGATCAGAGGACAAACAGGACATTTCGACTTTCCTACTTTTCATGAAATTCTCGATACAACCGAAGTTTTAGACGGCGCAAACTTAAAAATCAACAATAAAGCAATTGAGAGCGAACGTAATTCCACCAAAGCAAAATATGCAAGTGAGGTATTACTAATAGTCCTGTTTAAACTGTTCGCTAGCTTCGATACGAGTGAAAAGAGTAAACATAGCTGTGGTAAGTTAATGTGATGTCAATTTGTCCCAAATCTGTTGTATTATTATTATGCTTTCGTATATTTTCTTCTACAGAAAAACAAAAGCTGCTGTCAGCTTGCTCTGAAACCCTCAGTGTGTTATTGAAACATTCTAAACAAGCCCGAAATATTGCGGCACGTATTCAATTGTTCGATTATCTTCTTACAAAATTGCAAAATATATTTGATAAGATGGGTATGAACTGCACAGATTTTATAAGAAAATATGGTGATGTGAAGGTAGTAGAAATTGCTATACGAATAATTTAATCAAAATTAATTTTTTTATTTATTTTTCAGAAACAGCCAGTAATTGATAGTTTCATTTCCATCTTCACTATTCTTCTAAATTGGTATTTAGAAGATACACTTGCTGACGAAAAACAAATTCTCGGATTAACGAAAATTCTCCTAAACACTTGGCCTTGGATAAATCACTCAGTCGATTTAAGGATCACGTTTGTCAAATTGTTGGCTTTCGTTAGCGAGAACTCTATTACAGGTGTGTGATCAAGCAGAAAGACAATTTAATTTGAAATTCCAGCACCGAATCTGTTTTAAAATGCAAAAAAGGATTGCTTTCTTCTAATTCATATTACAAACTTGAAATCCTATCTGCCTCATATAAATATTCAACTAATACTTCTTTTTAACCCTGCAGTATGTAAACAGTTTTCCAGCATGATTGCGGGTCAAACATCTACAATTTTACAACAATTAATATCACTTCTTGTTCAAGAAACATTAAAGGCAAAATCATCGCAAATCGACGCGACCTTATTGGAAATTGGCCTGAGGGCCATGTCGAACTGCTGTTCATGCATAGAAGGCCGTTTACAGAGTTTAAAGGTAAGGCATTTCACTGGGTTTAGTACTCTTACCAAACAAGTAAGATATTATTTTTATAAATTTTAGTTCAATGCCCTCGATGTCTTCAATAAATTTCATCCGTCCGTAACAAAGTCTCAAAAATGCTGGAATCCTATCATCTTACTATGGTTAAAATATTGGGAAATATTTTCGCGGTATCCAGAGGGTGCTACTGTTCGGCATATGCACCTTTTATGCATATTGATTACAAAGTCTACTAAAAATATACGCTATCAGTGCTTAACAATTCTTCGAAATATGGCGTTCTTGAATTCAAATCGTGCCGCATTATGTTCATCAGGTAAGAAATATGAAAGGTCGATGATTGTTTATTATTAACATATGTCCATGTTTATTATTAACAAGAGAAACTCACCTTTTTCATTGATTTCCAAGCTGCCCTAAAGAGTGTTCCTTGCATCCGCCTCACAGCCTATCAGCAGGTTGGCCTTCCTGGCTGCGATAATGGAGCCAGATGTTATAGTTATTCGGGAAGAGTTAGTTGATTGTCTAGCGAGAATACATACTCTAGGCCTGTCCCTTGTACTGTAACATAAATTGTATTCCTTTGATACTCCGGCCTCCTCCAATCCATGGCTTTTGTACCAGTGTGATGTCGATATCTTCCTCTCGGAAGAAGATCAACAAACTACCTAAGGCGTTCTTCGTGTGCTGTAGAATTATCTGCTTGCGTAGGAAAATCGTTAGTCTCCATCGGACCACCGACCTTCATATCTTCCAAGAGTTCGTTGGGAGCGTGGGCTGACTCCAGGTCGTCCTCTGTTTTAGCGGAACATTTAGCTCCATTTATGCGGAATAGGGGAGATTGTTTATCTGGAATTTCTCCTCCTTTAACATCACTCATCACCCTAGAGAATTGAGAATTGAATTGAAGATTATGGAATTAAATTGAAAATAATGGAACAATCGATGCATGGTTGACGCAAACACGCGCTACATAGATCCCTGTTTAGTATCCTAGGAAATGAGAAGAAATCTAAGATCTTTCGGATGCATCTGTTTCCAGATGAGGAAGATGACAAAACACACACAAGAAAACGGTGAATATAAATCACGTGATCTTAGAAAATATATATTTTCTAAAAGGCAAATAGTACGACATGAATAGGGTTCTTTGAATTGGTCGCAACATCTATTTTATCCTTTGATCGAGAGCAGTTTTTACCACGCATAAGCCAGTTTTACATTTAGCTCTACATCAGTGGGAGCATTTTCCTCTATCAGATAACTTGTTAGGTACATAACATGAGTTATTTAAGATTTTTTTTCTTAACTTTAATTTCAGAGGACTTTTTGTACATTTCCAAGTCAATACTTTGCGATGGTTCTCGCTCGGAACAAATTTTGGTACTTGTAGCAGTTTGGCGACTTATTGCTGGCAATTGTAAAGCCAAACACGCAATCAAATCAACTTCTATACCAAAGAAAATCAAAATGATGCATGATGAGATGATTAAATCATGTTATGAAGTAGAAAATGATAATTTGATGAATGTTTTAGAAATATTAAGTAAAATATTAGAATAAATGTTGACTGATTTTAAAAAGCATTTGGAAATAAGTTTATATTTTGAAAGATATTAAATAGATTTAAATAAATAACCTAAATGAAGTTGAATAAATAAATAAAACTTCAGGTATAAATATGGACTATTTTATGAAACTGCACTGCAAATATCGTTTTTACTGAATTTTTGCTTTCTTGTGGAAATCATATCGTTCCACATCCTATATTCCCGCTACTAATGATGATGATTTATGTTTTGTGCAGGAGGATAAGTACCTACTTATCCCTCTGCGGAAAAGATAAATTGGTTTTCATATTATGCGCTATATTTTAGCATACAACACACATAGAATGCGCCCCCCGCGGCCGCAAGCATTTCAACTCAACCTCACCAAGGTCGCGCTTATTCGTTTTTTAAAATTCCATTTGCATCGAGAGAGAAGAATCTTCCGAAGAATTTTTGGCCCCCTACATGAGGATGGACGATTCCGTAGCCTAATTAACGACGAAATCTATGAGCGATACCATGACCGTCAAGTTGTGGATAAAATCCGCCTCAATAGGTAACGGTGGGGGGGTCACTTAATCCGTATGGATGAGGATGATCCAGCCCGGAAAGTCTATAAGGGCAATATCTATGGTAGAAAAAGAAGACGAGGTAGACCCTGCCTAAGATGGAGCGATGGCGTAGGTCAGGACGTCAGACAGCTTCTGGGGATATCGAATTGGCGCAAAACCGGGATGTCTAGAGTTCCTTATTAAGGCAGGCCTAGACCGGATACCGGTTGTTGCGCCTTTAATGATGATGATGATTTGTATCGAGGAGCGAAACATATTACTTTCTCTTAACTTGGGAACCTTGTGTAAAATTAGGAAATAAAAGAAAACAAAATCTTCCTAAGAAAAAAGATTTTTTAAAATAATTTTTATTTTAATTTTCTAACCCGTGCAATGATGAAGGCGACAAATAGTTGCCGAAATATTCATTTTTGCAGACAATAAAAACATTTAGTAAATGTTTTGAATTTTTTACTTTTAGTTATAGAACTTTACTAAAACGTTCTAAACTCAGGTTTTGTTAATGTATAGGTTGAATTATTTTTACAGTAGCAAATCTGTTGTTTAAATAATTTTTGAGGCACTTTTCTGCCATTGGTGTGGAAGCTGATTATTTCCCGCATTTTCTCTTAATTCTTTAACTAATGGTGATACACATACAGAATTTTAGTACTAGTAAAACGAAGAAACGAGTACTTTAGCATCACGTTATCTTAAAATCAACTGAAATAAAAATGAGTTTATTTACATTCTTATACCGATAACAAAAAAGTGTGAAATGACAGTTTATAGTAGGTATCCTGAATAACATCTTACACGTTTACTTTTCAATTACATTAAATATTCTAATATTGTAATTATTTAGATAAGGCAAAAAAACGATAGTGCGTCTAATGATTGCGCCAGGGGCTGTACATTGCTGCTGAACAATTTAGTAAAGGATCTTTATGCATCGTGAAATCGGGTGAGTGAGTTGCAGATAATAGTCAACAGGAAAGTTTTTCTGCTTTTATGCTCATCAAATAGACAGGCAGACGCAAGGCGCAAATGAGATCCGCTAAAACATGTTGAGAAACCGAAAGCTGGCCACTTCAGGTATAAAAGGCTTTGTGTTTCTTATGTGAGGAACCTTGAGTGCATGGCAGTTCTACTTGTATGTAGTTAAAAATTAAATGTTGCATTGTTGTCTTATTCGAGAATCATTTGTACAAATAATTTACTGTGCAATACTCTATCAATAATAGTCAACTACATACGTTTCAAACTAGGAGTTTAACATCATTAGCAAGTGGAGAGAAGTTCACCTAAAACCAGACACAAACAAATCGGAATACCGGAAGCTCGCGCTTCGAGTATAAAGGTTTTGTAGTCATCTTATGTAAGAAACTTCAACGCACATTTTTCTATCCGTATATAGCTACAAATCCAACATAGTTCTTCATTCATTCATTGTCTTTCAAACTACAAAATATGCGTACATATTACAGCCATACATACTATCCTCACCCTAAATAAGCATTTCCGAATACTGTGCATATATATGCACGTATATAAATTGATCGCATCCATATTTCCGATTTACTTGGTGCACAAAAGCATACATATGTGCATATATAGTACGTATATAAAATATGGCTGGTTTAATGTACAAATATATCTATCTGAATTAGACACTACCCGCAAACTTAATTAGCACGCATATACTATATACCTACATACACATGTCTTTTTTTTTTTTTTTTTTGTGCGTACACGGAGGTGGAAAATCTTAGAAAGACACGCCGCAGCTCCGTCGCCCGAACGGCGGAACAACAGCAGGCGCGTGTGGGATTCACACCCACTAAAAACCACCCCCCGTCTCTCCAGCCCAGCCCCGCGGGACCACCATTGAGGTATTACTTCGCGGGGTAGGTTTGCTCTTAGGCACTCATCCTTCTCCTATTTGCAGCTTTCCTCCTTCTTTGTTCTTTCAACAACTCCTCCTGCATTTGGATGATTGCGGAGCTAACCGCAAGCCACTTCTCCTCGGACTCCAGCATCTCAGTAACCAAGCTCTCCGGGGTCCCGCTCCTGCCCAGCACCTGGTTTAAGCTCCTTCTCTCCATCGCAAATCGTGGGCAGTGAAACATCACATGCTCTGGATCCTCCGGTATGCCACCGCATCTGGGACAGTTCGGAAAATCATCCAACCCAAAGCGGTGTAGATACTGCCTGTAGCAACCACCGTGTCCCGTGAGGAACTGGGTAATGTGGTAGTTGGTATCCCCATGTTTTCGCTCAAGCCACACCCTAATGTTGGGAATGAGCCTGTGCGTCCACCGACCTTTCGCAGACTCGTCCCATCTGCGTTGCCAGAGATCAAGCGACTCTGACCTTGCCACATTTCTACGCTGTGCATGCCCCTCCATATGTCTTGCATTGTACAGGACACTCATTTCTTTGGCCAGAATGTCAACCGGGATCATGCCTGCCACCACCAATACTGCCTCATCTGATGTGGTTCTAAAAGCACTGCAAACCCTCAAAGCCATCCGCCGGTAAACCGAGTTCACCTGCTTCCGTCTCTGAGAGTTTGCAAGCTCCTCTGCCCACACAGGCGACGAGTAGAGCAGGATGGAGCGCACCACTCCGGCTAGCACCAACCTCCGGCAATGTTTCAGCCCACCAATATTTGGCAACATTTTTGCAAGTGCCATGGTGGCACTGGCTGCCTTTTGGCATGCATACTCTAGGTGCCCCCTAAAACTCAATTTGGTGTCAATTATTACCCCCAGGTATTTGATAGCCGGCTTTGATACGACCGTATGTCCACCGACCTCCACTTTTACAGTATTATTTTTCCTGCGTTTCGTTATCAAGACCGCTTCCGTTTTCGCGTCCGCCAAGGTCAGCCAGGACTTTACCGCTCTCACTGTTTCCGTTGCGTAAACCTTCACATCTTCTGGGTGTTTTGCTGCAACAACCACAGCTAGGTCATCAGCAAAGCCGACAATCGTAGTCCCCTCTGGAACGGGAAGAGCAAGCACCCCGTTATACATGATATTCCACAACAGGGGACCAAGTACCGATCCCTGTGGTACCCCGGCTGTGACAATGTACTCTTTGGGGCCCTCATCCGTCCCATACCAGAGAGTCCTCTCTGAGAGGTAGTTTTCCACCAAATTCGCTAAGTATCCGGGGACACCTATGTCAGCCAACGCCCGTTTAATTCTATTCCAGTTGGCCGAGTTGAATGCGTTTTTGACATCCAACGCCACCACGGCACAGCAGCCGCCAGAAATCAGTGCACCTTTTGCCAGGTTTACCACCATGCCAATTGCGTCCACCGTAGAGTGGGCGCGTCGGAAACCAAACTGGCGTTCCGACAAACCATTGCTGGCTTCGACGATGGGCAGGAGTCTGTTGTAGATGACTCTCTCCATCATCTTCCCCATTGTATCCAACAGGCAGATAGGACGATACGACGCTTGGTTTCCAGGTTGCTTGCCAGGCTTCGGAAGCAACACCAACTTTTGCTTTTTCCACTGGGCAGGGAATATTCCTTCTTTTAGGCACGCCTCGAAGGTGTTGGCGAAAAGGTCGGGCCTAGTCTTCACTGCCAGTTTCAAAGCTCGGTTGGGGATGCCATCCAAACCTGGGGCCTTGTTGTCACCAAACCAACCACATATTTCCCGCAGCTCCTCCACAGTTACAGGCGGTATTATGCCGTCATTTGGCTGGACAAAAACTTGCCTTCTCCTATTTTCGTGGTGAGGGAACAGAGTGGTAACAATCTGTTTCAGGAGGCGCGGACAGGTCACCTGGGGTGATTTCCGCAGCCTTTTCATCACCACTCTGTAAGCCTCGCCCCAAGGGTTTATGTCGGCATGGTCGCACAGCTGTTTGAAGCAGTTCTTTTTGCTCCTCCGAATGGCTTCCTTTAGGCGGCCACGCAATTGCTTGTGTGCCTCCTCTCGACCGTCGCCACCGGGTTTTCCCCTGAGCCTCTGGCAAAGCCTCCTTGCCCGAAAACATGCGGCTCGCAAACTTGCGATTTCATTGTTCCACCAGTAGTTGGGTTGCCTACTGGGGAGCAATCGCCTTCTGGGTATAGTAGCATCGCATGCTTCCGTCACCCATCGGGTGATCTGGGTGGCTTTCTCTCCAGCCGTACCACTCAGGGATATGTCGGATTTGAGCACCGCGGAAAACGTGTCCCCCTCGAACGCTTTCACTGTCCAGCCAAGCATACCACCCGGCATTTTGCGAAAACTCTTTTTCGAGCTCGATCTGCCCTTGATCTCTATGCAGATTGCCTGGTGGTCGCTGTGAGTATAGTCCTCACTGACATGCCAAGCGATTCTACTGGCTAAAGTGGCACTCACGTATGTCAGGTCCACTATAGACCCCAGGCCCCTTCCCCGGAAAGTGTACGAAGACCCAACATTCGCCAGTACCACGTCCAGCTCCGCGAATGCTTCGAGGAGAACACGTCCCCTCACATTAGTTATCCGGCTGCCCCATTCAAGAGCCCACGCATTGAAATCGCCTCCTATTATGATCGGCCAACGTCCTCTTGCATCCAAAACAAGAGCAGCAAGCATCCGCTCATACTCGACGAGTGTAGCGCTGGGTGGAGCATAGCAGCTGTAGATGTGGATGCCCTTCACCTTCGCTCTGATGAAGCCCTCCTCCGGGTGCTCCATTATTTCCTGGAAGGCTTGTTCTCCACAAGTCCACAGCGCTGCTTGGCCCGTTTGGTCTTTGACCCAAACGCTACCACCGCGGTTTCGGTATGGTTCACTTAGTATGGCCACATCGATGTTTTTCTCGCGGATGGTTCCGAGTAGATCCTGCGCCGCCTGCAGTGGTTGAGGTTGATTTGTATCAACCTCATCTGCGATTTGTGCTAAGGGCTCTCCTGTATTCCGGGCACCTGCTGCTGCCTGCAATGTGCCGATGGTCCACACCCTCCTTTCCTTTGCACAGTAGACAATTTGGGTCAGCTCCGCAGTCCTTGCTGATGTGGCCTTTCACTCCGCATCTCCTGCATTGCTTTGACCTGTCATTTGGGTTAGTGCATGACTTCGCAATGTGACCAAATCCAAGGCATCTAAAGCACCGTTTTAACGCCACCTGTTCCCTAAGGCGACACATAACCCAGCCTATTCTCACTCTCCCTGCTGCTAACAGTTTGAGTGCGTTCTCCACTGGTAGGCTGATGATGGCGGTTTGTGTTCCCCCATAGGCTTTCCTTAGCGTTTTCACCGTTGACTCTTGTAGTCCGGCAAGATCGAACTGTTTCTCCAACGCTTCGCGAACCTCCTCCTTCGTCGTGATTTCATCTATATCTTTGCAGATTATAGTGATCTCCGGCCTGCTAGCTCTTATGTCGGCTTCCTGCCCTAAAGTCTTCCCGATTTGGCTTAAGAATTTGTCCGCGGTTGCATCCTTGGATTTCTTAAGTTCCAACATAAGATCTCCCTTCTGCGACCGTCTAATACGGCTGACGTGGTCTCCCAAATTGGTGAGTTCGGGGTCTGCCTTCACTTTCCTGAGAATGTCGGCGTATGACCCTTCGCCTCGTTTGGAAATGAAAATCACCGCCGGTCTAATCTTCCTCCGATAATTTCTTTTCCGCGGTTCTACCTTCCTCCAAGCTTCCGCATCCGCCTTTGAAGGTTCGATCCCTTTTCTCGAGGTAGCCACTGCAGTATTTTTCCTGGTAGCTTCAGACGTACTTTTCATGAACTCCGCCTTTTTGGGAGTTGAGTCCTTTTTTCTTTTCGGGGTTTGCTGGCCTGTTGAGTCATTCAGCTTCTCGCGCCGCCTCTTCCCCGGTTTCTCCCCTTTTGTGTTTTGAACCGGCGTTACTTGAGTTGCCTGGTTCACTTTTCCAATCGGCGACTTCCCCACTCGTTCATCCTGGGCCTTGCCGTACGTCAAACGGATGCCTCTTATGGCCCTTATATTTTAGTGAATGTTCCTGTGCTCCTTTATAAACTCACACAGCTCCATGATCTTTTTACCGAGGGCAGTAAAGGCAGCTCCAGACTGATCATTGCCCAAAACATCGCTCGGGTGAATCGGCGTCAGCGATTCTTCCTCATCGAAGACTCCCGCTATACGCTTCCCACTGGGGGTAGCGATCGTGGGGGCTTGTGCCCGTGTGGGAGGGGATCTGCGAAAAATCGAGCTCCTTCTGAACGGATCCATCACTGGAGCCAGTTCAAGTTCCTCCCGTACGCTTGTAACATTAGATGCCACAGTAGCCAAGGTTCCCACTACTGAGGCACTGCGGTCGTTGGATATCGACGGCCGGGAGCCCGCTTGCTCACTCCCAAAAACCGCCGGCACTGGGTTTCCGAAGCCCTGCACCGTAACTTCATTCTTCTTCTGCTCCTCCATGTTTGGTTTTATTTCTGGGTATCCTTCCCATAGCCAATTTTTATCCACGGGTGGGCGTTTACTTCCCACCTACCCGGCCTGCGCATAAACATGCCCATACACGCACATCTCCGGATGCGTGCATGTGCATGGCCATGACACATTCGCCGAGCATTCCCTTATCCGCACGAAGGGACGCGCCTGATGGGAGATTTGGCAACTCCACACAGGCATACACATATGTCTGTTTGAAGTAATTGATATTCATATACAAATGACTAAAAAACTAAAACAAAATGATTCTTTGCGATCCCATTCATACGCACTCATACATTTCGTTGTGGTATTGATGAATTGATATGTGATGATGACGTCATACAGGTTGTAGAATGCACGAAATTCACAAAAAATGGCAAGGTTTCACCCCCTATAACTTTGTTAATAATAGTTGGATTTTCTTCAAACCTATCCAAATTGTGCATTATGTTGATGGGATGAACATAAGGGAGTTGCCGGATAAATTTCTAAAATGTGGAAATATACTATTATTAACTTTATTTGTGCAGTTATCGGAACCGGATGTATTTTAAGGCCTGGATTTAGTAGATATGCAGCACTGTGATTTTTTTCATATTTTTCGGTTGAGTAGGTTCTGAGAACGAGACCGTTTACACTTGTTGATGGTCATATTTTGAGCCATCACTCCCCTATATTTCATATCAAATATGGAATCATCATTTGATACCCCACATGACCACATTTTATGAAAAAAAAGTTGTGCACCCTCCATTCGCAACCCCTTAAACTTAACACAAAATGGCGCCACTTGCTGCATGTAAAGGGAACAACAGATCACATACTCTCACCAATTTTCGTGACAATTGTTCCGGCCGTTTCCGAATAAATCGGGTGTGGCAGACAGATATTGACTTGATTCTAATAAGGTTTTGTTTCACACAAATCCTTAAAAATAGGAAAAAGTTGCTGCTTCATATATGGAGTTTAATATTTTAGATCAAAGCAGGATAGGACCTTTTTTGGCTAAAAGTGATCTATGCGAGCAAGCTGAACAGATACTCTATGTAGATGGAATCGCTAAATACCTTTTCTTCGAAACAGTGTTTGTTTGCTACGTACTTACTCTCGTACTTTTTTTTAGACAACTATAACATATTGCAATCTGTGAAAAATTACAGGACCCATTCCCAAGAACCGTACACCCAAAAATCATGATGCCTCCATACCGGTATTCGCTCAAATAAATTTATAAATAGTATAATCTATGCCAATTTAGTTTAACCCAAGTCTAAGGTACTTGGTCAAACAAATTCTTAGAATGTTTCCCAGGATTTACCTATAATGATCAGTGTATCCCTAAAATCAACAGTTCGCCTAATACAAGATTTCACAATAATGACGAGAGAACTCCCCTCACCTAATAAGTTGGCTGAGCCACCCTGCCTTCCATATAGTTCATTCATACATATTGTTTTTCTACATCCTACCTTCTAGCTGCTAATATCATAGGGTTAAGGGATATATCTATTAATATCAAAATAGCTTTCTCTTCGTGTTTAAGCACGGTTTCAGTTCTTGGTATCAGCTGATGCAAACCATTTACATAGGATTCCCCGGTTGGTAAGTATGCTATCAGTCTCTCCATCCCTCAAATTTTGACAAGGAAGGAAATGAAACTGATTCATCTGTAGACTTTGACTTGGGTTTGGTCCCGCCCTGTAATTGCTAGTAAAGGCACCCTAAACTGCTTCCAACCCGTTTCTATATATGATACGTATGTTCACTAGATGTTGTACGTGAGTAGAATACCATGTGGTTCCAGTAGCTTCTCTGAAATTGAGTCATCCAACAAGATGTCGTCACCCGTACAGTACAATACAGTAGCTGGAAATTGAGTTTTTTGATCCTTCTATCTAAAGTTTATTTGCCAGTTGTTGTGTATGTTACGCCGGATTTTTGATGAATGTCACCTTAAAGCACATTCTCTTTTACAGTATGTGAATTTCCTCACCGGTTCTCCTCAACAATTCCCGTTTTGCTTTAAGAATTTGCTTTTTTTTACACTTGTTAAGTATTTCGTATTATATTCCTCCAGGAGTAGCTTCTGTCATAGGTTACGCAACTACATTTGTTGGGAGCTTAAAACTATTTCATAATATGTGGCGATCACTTTATGAATTCCGTTTACAGCCATTGACACGGTTTTTCTGCATAGTTTTCCCCCGTAAAGAGGATCTCTACGGCCCTGGCCTAATATACTCAATGCATAGACATATACCACGAGGCAGTCGTGCACCAAAATTCCCTCTATAAGAAACCATTTTAAGTGGAATTAAATAACAACAACAAAAACTCCGCCTGCTTTCAATAATGATGAAATTCATTTCCGTAGAGCGCAATAACAAAACTTATAATAACAGTTATCATTTTTAAATTATAAACATTTCAAATTCAATGCAGATTCAAACATGTGCGAAAACCCCATGGAGTTAACAACAAGAATATATAGAATAACAAATCACTTACGTGATTTCATCTCAGATGCTGACAATTATGGCCCAAAGGAAGAATTAAAATTAAGGTTTGTATTTACTTGTTTGCATCTGCATTTGCTTAATACATATTTCAAAGATAATGTGTCCTAGGAAATTGGTTTCTCTTTTAGTTAATTTAGATTCACCGAATTTTAAGATTGGCTATACTTCTTCGAGGTTTTCAATGTGTTCCTGGAGTATTCTGCTTCTTAGGTCTTTGTCTCGTTCAGAAGCGAGGTCTTGTCGTCTTGATGGGTCGCGCTATTTTCGTCGATCATACTCCTGATGTGGATGGTGATGAGAAGCTGCCAAACCACCGTCTTGCGTATCAAACCAACACTGTTTCGGAGGGCCTGTTCAATCAACGCAAATTACATATCCGGTGAGAGTTGATATGGATCGCAGGTGTCCTCATTTCGGATGTGATAATGGGGTATTACCCCGTCTCTATTACCGCGAGGCATCGTTCATTGTCTTTCATAGTAGCCGAATACTTAGAACCATAGCGGGCGATCGAGTAAATGTCATCAAAATATATGCATATATAAGACATTTGATTCCAATGATATCCCTGACGATGTTACTCCTGATACGTTGAAAGGTAGCTGGAGCATTTGTAAAGCCGAATGGCATTCAAGTATATTCATAATGTCCGTTCTGGACTGGGAAAATGGTTTTTGGATTTTTGCTCACGGACTTTGATCTGGTCTGATCCAAGATAAGAAGTACATATATTTTCCTAATTTATCTAGAATATCGGTTATCCTGGGGAAGATATCTCCGATAGTGTTCTTTTGACATAAGGGGTATAATAATAATAATCGTTGGCACAACAATCCATATTGGATCAGGGCCTTGAAGTGTGTTAGAGCACTTCATTCAAGACCGTAACGGTACACCACAGTAGACTGTAGGAGGCAATGTGGTCAGCATTGCGCTCGCCCGAGATTATTACCCTGATTTGACTCAGGTACTCATTCACAGCTGAGTCGACTGGTATCCGACGTCAAATCACGATACAAATCCCACTGCCGCCAGCGAGATTTGAACCGCGACCCTCCGTACGACAGCCTTGTGCTCTAACCACTCAGCTATCCGGGGTATAAGGTTTGGATTAAAATGGGCTCTGATCGTTTATCGGTGGGTTTATTGATTAGACATCCCTTTATTTCGTCTCAGTTTGCAAAAATTCCATGTAAGTAAAGTTTGGAATGCAGAACCGATGATTTTACTGAAGATGACCTAGTCCAAGGTTCACTATCTGGACAAACTGTGCATTCGAGAATAGTTCCCCGACATTGACGGAAATTCATCTTATTGTTAGAGATGAGCAACTCATAGGAGTTTCGATCCAGTTGTGGTACTCAGTCCATTGATGTGAGCACAAAAGGAGTGAATCGAATCAACTCAGAATAGTCGACGACGTCGATATGACAACACACAATTCCAACCGCTCAATGAGCACGCTATACATCCGACTCAGCGAAATGCGAGTCACTTAATTGGTGAGACGATATAGGATGTCTTGTTGATGCAATGTACTATGTGCATAGTAGATACATTTCCGTTTTGCAAATGCAGCCAATATGAGTATTGTACGTATGTATGTAGGCAGGTATATTTACAGGGCAATCTTGTACCGTGCTCGCCGAAACGTTAATTTTAAGGTTTTGTGTAAACAGCAATTATAAGGTGAAATGTGGTATGAATAAAAGGTGTACAAATTTCAATATGGAATAAAGTACATAACTTGAATTTTTATTATGATGCTACCACGTTTTAGTCAACAAGATGAGATAATATGTATGTATGCATGCTTATGGAGTCTTGAATTTCGGAATTAATTTTTTTTTATTCACGATTTGAATGCAAACTAATTACAATTTCACTTGTTAATTAAAATGTTACCTTTCTGCGGAAATGCACAGGTATGCATTTAAATAATTCGTTCCCAAAGTTTGATGCTCTAGATGTTATTCAATCGCCGGAAATGATCTCTAGGCAAATTCGCACGGATTTTATAGTCTTTGGAATGTGGAATTGGATCGAGTGATTGCCCCTGGACAGAATTGGGAAATGTTACTCTGGGAATCGGGAATGCACGAAATTCACAAACAAAAGCAAAGTTTCACTCCCTATAATTTTGTTAATAATAGTTGAATTTTCTTCAAACTTTACCAAATTATGCATTGTGTTATCCCTTATCTCCATACCGAATTTTGTACTTCTGGGATGAACGTAAGGGGGTTGCCGGGTAAATTTCTAAAATGTAGAAATATACTATTATTAACTTTATTTGCGCAGATATCGGAACCGGATGTATTTTGAGGCCCAGATTTCGCAGAGATGCAATTATTTTTTTTAGATTTTTCGGTTGGATTGTTTCTGAGAACGAGACCTGTTACACTTTTGGTGGTCAGATTTTGAGCCTCCACTCCCTTAAGTTTCTTCCAATATAAAATATGGAACTAGTTCCAAAAAGTACTAGTGGAGCCCTTTCATTTAATACCCTGCATGGCCACATTTTATGAAAAAAAAAAATTTGCACCCTCCATTCACATGTAAGTGGTTGAACTTGGTGTAACTGGTCGTCTCCATATTTAACCGATTCGGCTGTAATTCTATCGGCTCCTGGCGACTTATGATTTTTAAGCCGATGAATTGCATGGGCTGTTTCTTCTACACTTGGTGGTGGCAGTATTTGTTTGTGGTCTTCAGTTGGCGGGACCTCCAACTCGCCGATGTGTTATTCAGTAGCTCATCAAAGTACTCAACTCATGGCTCCAATATGTCCATTCTGTTGGAAATCAAATTTCCCTCTTTGTCTCGGGAGGATGAGCATCGAGGTGTATAAGGTTTCATCCTGCTGACTTGTTGGTAGAACTTCCGCGCCCGGTGCGGTTGCTCGCATGCGACATTTTTCCGTTCCGTTGCTAGCTTACATTCATCGTCAAACCAGCCGTTCCGACTCCTTTTGCGGATGGGGCCAAGTATGTCTGTGACCGTATCTCTTCAGGTCTCCAGGTCCTCTGTTGACTGCGACTATTGCGGCATCCATTTCCCTCTTATAGGTGTCGCGGAGGGCTGTGTTGTAGATGGCTTCAGTGTTAACTCTCACCTGATTGTCGCATGGGATTCTAGGTGGTGTTGTTATTCAAGCTCGGAGCACCATGCCAACGAGATAGTGATCCGAATCTATATTGGCCCCCCTATATGTTCTGACATTCATCAGGTGGCGGCGTTCGATCAACACGTGGCCAATTTGGATGAAAGTGGTCCCGTCTGGAAAGGCCCATGTATATTTGTCGACTGCTTTCCGCACAAACCGGGTACTTCCAACAACCATTTCGTGTGACACTGCTAATTGAATAATCCACAGTCCATCATTTGTATTTTGGTGTAAGCTATGGGAGCCAACGTATCGTCTGAATACGGGCTCCTTCCCTACTTGGCTGTTAAAATCCCCAAGTATGATTTTGATATCATATCTGGGACAGGTTTCGAGGCTCCGCTCAACTGCCTCGTAGAAGGTATACTTCTCCGACTCTGCAGTTTCCTCTGTAGGGGCGTGAACGTTAATGAGACTTATATTTCTAAACTTGCCTCGCAAACGCAGAATGCATAGCCGTTCGCTTATATTTTCTAAACCGATAACAGCAGGTTTCATTTTTTGGCTGACTAAGAAACCCACTCCGAGCACATGGTTTACTGGATGACCGCTATAATATATGGTGTAGCGGTTCTTCTCCAGAAAACCGGTGTAGGGTTGTCAGCCCAGATGGTACAATTTGTCCCGTTTTAAGCGCGCCTTCATCCTTCTCCGTCTGCAGATTTTCGTTATGAAAGAGCCCCCAGCGGTCACCACGTGCAGGTGGAGCTGTTGGTGTTGGTTCAGCAGGCATTTCCCAGGTTTTATGCTCCATCGTGGGTACCAATCCACGTTTCACCCTGGGACCTAGACTACCCTTTGACCACCAAAATCTCTTTATTGTATTAAAATCAGTAATTTAAATTTCAAACGCTTTTTTTTCTCGAAATTTTATTTTTATAAAAAAAAAACATTCGATCGTACAGAAAATAACTTACATTTCAATAATCATTTCGCATTTCGATGCTTCAGACGCACACCCACTGCAGCTTCTTGCATAATATAATTATAATTTTTATAATTATTATAATAATTTTTTTAACAGTCTCAGCAGATAACACATAAATCGGATAATTTTAAATATTTTTTTATAATTTTTTTACATATACTTTATTTTAAAATAAATGCTTCTATAAATTTGGGAACAATTGGTTCAGTACTTTTTATTTAAACAATTCCCGAATTAGTAAGTACATACATTTTGAACTCTTAGACTGGGATATCCTTTTAAGGGGTTATTCTAGTGTTAAACATGTGAAAAGGGGTATCATTTTAAAGCTGCTACAAAAAAGAAACTATAATAGCTACCGACATTTTACATGCATTTTAATTGGGTCCTTGAAATTAAAATTTCATGCTTATAAAAAATAAGAACAAAGTGGCAGCTTACTCGATTTCTGTCATATGTTTTTCTGAAAAAGGGCCAACCTTATTACCAAAATTTAGTATTTTTGTCTGCTTTTAGGTGGGGTTAGCCGTTAGTTATGCCATACGTTTGTTAAGAAATTGAACTAAATTGATTTATCAGATTTTTCCCTACATGTTTGGAGAATTTTTTTTCTTATTACTGTTTTAGAGAAATCATTCGACGTGTGCTCCGAAATATACTTATAGAATTACAAGGAAAGTGAACATCAATAAATATGAATGAATATATTTTAAAAAAATCGAACAGAAATTTTTGTAACACTAGGAGAACGCCTTAGTTGTAGACTTAGGGATAACTATGTGGTCAAAACAGTAATCTTTCACTGCATGTACACTCATGGACAGATAAATAAGAGCAGCTATTACGTGGAACCTATACCCGTAATTGAACACTTATTAACCGATTTGTGTTTTTTGAAACTAATGCATTAGTCCTTCCTGAAGCGAAATGATTATTCTATTGTTCAGAGTTATAAAAAAGAAGATAAATTTATACAAAAAAAAACACTTTTTGTTTTCTTAATTTATTCTACATTATATGTATGAACATATAACACATATTTGGTTATCTAATGAATGACGAACATCAAAAATAAGTTGCGTGATTAGAGTATTCGCAATTTCAATGGTTTAGGAGTGGATGGGAAACAAAGGGAGGAGTGATGATCGTTATTTCCTCGATTTATTCATTATTAAAGTAATCGAAGCTTGCATCCCATTTGTTCCGACGCAAAGACATTTAAGCTCAATTATATCAATGAATTAATTTATAGTAATGACCTCCTACTCAACATCATAAAAAGGAAAGTACTCGCCCTAGCCAGGACAACTGCTATTCACCTACCCACCATATTCTCCGGGTTTATGATTCCATAAGTTTCCACACCTGATCTGGGGCAGTGTGTAGTGCAGTTCGCACAACTGTCATTCAACTTCATGCCGCTGAAAAGCATGAGGAATCAAATGGGGAAAGACAAGTGATAGTAGTCGTTCAAGAGGTCAATAATTTTTGCAGATTCTGAGTATTTTTCGTTTTGTTTGAAGAAAATTGAACTAATTGTAAGTAAGATGCTCGGTCGCGTCATTTCAAGATAATTAGGAGCGAGTGGAGTTGACGTGGTTCGCGAGTTTCTAGCATTTTCCGAGAGTTCGTATTTCGTTGACTGATTTAGTTCCCGATTTCGATTGCAGGTCCGTACATTTGTCAAAACGACAAAGACAACGATATTTCTTTACTGAGATATATTTTTGCGAAAAATGGCGTCCACGGATTCGCAGGTCAAGAATCGTTTACACGATTTCAAGAATAAAGGAAAAGATCAAGATGTAAGTATAAAATATTGTGATGTTGGTGTGTTGTGTGCGGGTGATTTGCGGAGAATTTCCGTTGATGGAGATCTGTGGAATCCGCGGCACGTCGCGGTCTGTGGCATGTGTATTGCGCAGCGATGTGGAATTTTCGTCGGTCGGCGAGCACAAAGAGGCAGAGACAGTCCGCGCAGCCCGTCTTTGAATATTCAATATTTTCAAATTCGGCTCATCGGATGCGGGCATTGTGGTTAAAATTATTTTTAATGGGACGGTGCACTCGGGAGCGGTGAGCAATGCCTCAATATGTTCGTCACGCGTCCAGCCCAGTCACTTAGCGGCATGGAAGCGCTGTCATGGAAAGTATTTACAATTTTATTGATCTTGACACGAGGGTCGACTCTTTGACGTGTCTGGGCGCGAGTGCGAAATGTTTGGGAACTGAACCCCCCTAGATGTTGAGCAATTGAATACGGGAAGGAAACCGAACAAAAATAACGAGGTCAAGGTGGTGGCAGGCCATTCATGCATAAAAAATTTCATGATTTGCATTCAGTAGCAGCGACCTATCCCCAAACTGGCTTCTGCTGTTGCCGTTTCAAATGGGTAAACTAGGCATTTTCGCGCCTCAGATAGTTATGAGAGTCCTTGCGATTAAGGATTGGGTGGATGACTTTCCCTAGAATAATTATTTTGATGGATGAACCTTGCTAGCACCTGTGTTGTTAGGATTCAGGCTTAAGTGATTTCCCGAAAAAAGTAGTTTAAAATAATAGATTGTATCCATATCGATATTTCCTTCAAATTTATTTCCTTTCGCGTTAAATTTTGACAGTGATAACTTCGGTTACTCCCCGATTCGGAATTCGTCTGCTTGCCCGGAAGGCAAATATGGATTCACCAATATTCCTAAAATGGTCCACAGACTGGCGACCTGCTTGTCAACCAAGTTGCAAACATGGTCGTCGTAAAAACAAATTAGTAAGTTACCGCTATTAGTGACTAACAATTAATTAGTCCTAATCAAGAACTATCTAATTTCCAAATTCAAGGGTCGAAACGTTTGAAAATAACGAAATAGTCTGTTAACTTTCCTGGTATTTGCTTTCTAGCGAAGGTAAATTGTAAACAACTCCCGTCGCTAACGAAACAGCTTTTATTTTTCAAATACTAGTATTTCGGGAATAAACAGCGGAAGCTGTCTGACAATTTTTATGGATAATAATTTTAGGAAACTTTCAACCAAGTGGGATAATTTTGTTTTTATTTACAATGCCGGAAGGAAACAACGTTTTTAAAGAGGTTTTTTGTTCAAGGACGGATGTAATTTTAATTTTGATATTATATGTTTATGCAGTAAAGATTGATACAAGTTAACCGTTTTTAGGCTGTCAACTTTTGTAAATTATTAAAATTTTAAGGATATTAACATAATTCGTCTATTTATAATCTGTTCGCCTTTGGAAACTGCCGCATTAAAAACACTAAACTTCAATGCTAACCGATTGGCCGAAACTCCTTTTTCTAGCTTAGTAAATTGAAGCATTTTTGGACAAACGAAAGACAATTTTCATGTCTTTACAATCATGTATGCGCATATTTCATAACAGTTAATACCGATTAACGTTTTGTTTCTTGTGAACATCCAAATTGTGACAAATTGACAGAAATCAAATGGAAAAAGTAACTTTGAAAAGTTAACGAAAAAACAACTTTTTACAGTTTTATGTGATGGCGGAAAACTAGTTAACTTTTCCATATATTTCGAGTCTCTACTGTATATGATCTTGTAGCATATTTTATAAAATGTGTAATTTCAATTTTTGAAAACAAGTTGTCATGAAATAACCGCTTTCATTTTTGCCGTTTTTGTCAATATTTTGGGCGCAGAAAACTTGCTCATTCATTTAAAATGCGATTTTTTTTTAACAAAATTGGAAAAAATAAGTATACGAATTAAAAGTTCAATAATTTGTCGCATACCTCGCCGCACGACAGCGCTGAACTATGCAGTAAACAAGCTAAAAACTCAGATCCATTGGATGAGACTTCCAATGTTTTTATGAAATTTCGTTTCTTGATCTGAACGATTTTCCAGAAAGGTTCGATTGAAGGGCGTACATGGTTGTCGGTCAACCAACTCGTCGTCATTTGAACGGGGAGCTTCGGATTATTGTAAATATTTTCGTTTTTTACCGGAAAACATATCTATCTTGATCACGTGTCCGGCACTATATTTAAGGGGGGTCATCCCATGTGAAGGCCGTTTTTTGGCTTTTTTCAGAATTTTTTTGTGAAGAACTGGGAAAAGATACAAATATGAATTTTTCACCGTAGATTTATTAATATTTTGAGCGTGCATAGTAATTTTTCCACTCCGATGGCATAGTTGGTTATCGAAAAACAGGCAATTTATACACCCATCTCCAAAAAAGGTGTTTTTCTGCTGCCTCACTAGAGGGCGCTGCGATCATCTTAAAGAAAAAAAGTAAACGGCATTTTGACGTACAGACCTAACTACAGTCCGCAAACTAGGATTATTAAAAAATACTAAAATCTAAATTTTTGGTGTCGTGTTAAACTTTTTTTTTGTGAATTTTGGTGTTTTTTTAAGGCTTCTTTAAAACGTTCACTGCGGGTTCGAAGCAGATTAACTTTTTCGTCCGCCTAACCATTTTTTTGCGAATAAGCCTTCTTTAGAGTTGAAATGGCATTGTTTTACATTTATTAATTATGTTCGAATGGATTAAAATAATTAATGAACGTCACCCTGTCGTCCGCCGCCCCGGAGAACAGTATTATGCGGCCAAACCCGCAACAGTTGATTTTTTTTTTTTAAGTATCTAATTCCACGACATACAGTTACTGAACCAAGTTATTATTTAGAAATGTGAAGGAAAACCTGGTCAACCCTTTTAGGAAGCCGACAAAAGGAGTTCAAAGAAAGAATGTGGTCAATTGATCCTTCTCGGAGCCTAGAGAGGACAGAACTAAACCTTTTAGAGGGCCTGCAAGACAGGGGCCTTGGGTAAAGTAAATATGACCTGGACGTCACCGTGTCGTTCGCCGGAGTGGAGAACAAAAGACGGCTGACGTCATCGTGTCGTTCGCCGCAGTGAACGTGTTAATGAATAAAAAAAAACTACTGAATGGATCGCAATTATCCTAGTTTGCGGACCGTAGAAATATGTTCTAAATAAGTCGTGAAAATTTCAAAGAATTTCGTTAGACTTTGGGCTACGGTGGCAGCCGATTTCCAACATGCAGTTTCGAGAAAACGCATTCAAAAAGTAGAATGCGATTTTTAGCCATAAATCCTTAGCTGACCATTAACCTGCTATACCTAGTTCATAAACCTTAGGTTTCTTCAAGAAACACATGTACAGCCTTAACTTCAATTCATGTCCTTTTAGCGAAGTCATTCGAACATCATTCGGAATGATAAATACGCGCTTTATTACGGCGATCGACGTAAATCTGGCATGTGACTTATCACGTGTTTAACACTATAATTTCCGAACAACCCCGAATATCAAAAAATCCCTTTGCTCATATATTCTACACTATATCTAGATGCAATTGATGCCAAAAAAGAGAATTCGATTTCGCGGATCTGACACACGGGATGAATAATAATTAATATGCCACATTTGGCCGACTAAGACGCTCAGCGCTTCTATGCAAGTGTTGGTTGCATTTAGAATGTAAAGAATAAAATCACTTAGTTGCTTTTCGTACGACAGGATACAATTATTTTATTAGTTGTAAATGCCAGTTGACTTTTTTTCAATTCCTTCTTAACTGCTATTTGGGTTTGAATTTTGCTAATTATACATTTCATCGTATCTCATTTGCCACATCTCTGAGCAGCTTTGAATATTGCTGCTGTCATGGTTTCTATTTGCCTCAGGTTCACGTAAATTTATTGACTCTCTTGTGCATCCAGCTTCTTGCTTTTGCTGCATATTCTAATCCTCTACAGGTTGTTCAATGTCTTTTCATTTATCCTAAGAACACTTCTCATAGTTTGGACACATCCATAATTTGCATTGTAAAGTCCGATGTCTCTTGTTTTAGAACCTCCAACCACGTCTATATTTTATCTTGATGAAGAATAGTGAAAATATCTACATATCTTACCCAGATTTCAGGAAGAAGGCCTCTGGAGTGTTGATTATTCTCAATCCTAACTGTAGACGGTCCATTCATGAATAATTATGGCATGAACTCTCCATCGCCGTTCGTTTGTTGTTCGATTTTGTATAAAAACATTTCGGAAGCCGAACGCTTTAAGGTATAAAGGTTTTGTGTTCATCTTATGTGAGGAATGCACGTTTTCCTTTTCGCAGATAGCTAGGAATTAAAAATAATACTTCAAATATGTATTTCCAAACTTTCAGATATATGAACATATTGACATATATATTATGCTCCTTCCAATAAGCGATTTATGTTCTCATCCAAGTAATTATTCCAATGTTAAATTATTTAAAAGAAAATAAATTTAAAAAAAAATGGAACTATCTTTATAGTTCCGCGGACAAAGAAATAAGAGTTGGTGTTTCCTCGAAAGATGAGTGAAACATAACATCATGTTATATCACCAACATCATAAATTGCAGTCGGCAGCCGATGTTACCGAATATTACTTATATGCGTTACCTGAAATATGTCCAAAAGTGAGCCTGCATCGCATAAGACAGAGCTCTCCACCCCAGCTATAAGCAGTTTCTATATATATCGGCCCTCCTAAGCTTTACATCATCCTTGCCAGAGCCATACTCGCGGTTAATTCTTTCCCATGAATATAGCAGACATAGTGCTGTTTACGAATCTAGCAGTCTAATTAAGCTTTGCGAGAGTATAACTCCGCATCCACATTATACTTTGCAGCACCATCTCATCCTCCGGACTCCAAAGATTAAGTACTAATGTTTTTTCTCGTATATGCCTGCAATGATGACGAGATAACTGAAAATACTAATCAACGGAAGAAAATTCGATTGCAGACTCTAATTAGAAGAATTAAATGCATTTCTCACTTCCACGGTCACCGTACAGACAATATTTACTTGCACTACCACACCATATTTCTAGTAATCAATTCGATTCGATCCCTATGGAATCCATCCTGCGGAGTACTTTTCACAATCTAAAAACTACTGATGTCGCTGGATCGAAATGCAGATTTTACAATCCGTTGTTGCATCGAATTCGCCAATCGTATGCGTCTTCCACCAGACCTAGAATTCTTGGTAGGGTTTTATCTTCTCGTGTCGCAATCACGCTTCATTATTTAAAGGACTGAATAATAAGTCTCATTTGCCATCGTTATCTGCCATTGAACCTTATCCGTTATCATCCTTCGTCAGATTTAGGATAAGGTAGACGAATGTGTCCAAATGTCCCAGGCTTCGGCTTTATCGTATTGGTACCTATCTCCTTGTTTACGTTGATTGTGCTATCTCGTCGAGCTATGCTTGTTTAAAGAAAATAAATTGTAGTCTGCAAATTGGTTGAACATTTTCGCACAAATAAGGTAGCAATGGAAAATGGTCAATCGTAAATCATGTTTATTCAAATTCGTCGTTTTTCAGGTTTAGGGTGAAACAAAATCTTATTAGAATCAATTCTATGTCTGTCGGTCCCACCCAATTTAATTGGAAACGGCTGGGCGGATAATCATGAATTTTGGTGAGAACGCTTGATTTATGAATCCCACTGCATATAGCGTCAATTTGTGTTGAATCTACATGTGAAAGGGGGGTGCAAATTCCTTTTTCACAGAATATGGCCATGTGGGGTACCAAATGAAAGGGTTCGAAGCTGGTCCCATATTCGATATATAACATATCAATTCGTCCATACCACAACAAAATCAGCTCATATGAATGGGGGGTCGTAGGGAAACATTGGTTGGACTTTGATTCAACACAAGCTTTTTATGAGATCAACCTACATTCATTTTCAACAAGTTTTATTTTCCCGATAAACTACCCTACTGTTGGTTTTCGGTGAGTCGGCTTACTTCGACTAACTCACTTGCCTATGTCGATACACAAGAGTGCCTTAATAGCACTGCCGGCTATTTTGTAGTGCTTCATGTCAAAAAATTATAATATTATAATATATTGCGACTCCTTTTCGACTAGGGCCAAGTATGTTGGTGGCCGTATTTATGATAATGTTCTTCAGCTGATTGTGAAGTTCATTTATTGGTGGTTCATCTCCAGGATCTCTGTTGATTGCGGTTATTGCGGCATCCATATCCCCCTTATAGGTGTAGCCGAGGACTGTGCTGTAGATGGCTTCAGTGTTAACTCTCCCCTGATTGTCAGAGAGGATTCTGGGTGGTGTTGTTATTCAAGCGCAGAGCACCATGCCAACGAGTTAGTGATCCGAATCTATATTGGCGACCCTATGTGTTCTGACATTCAGTACGAGGCTCCTTTTGTGGCTTCGTAACATGTTTTCCGTGTAGGAGGGTTGTCAGTCCTACTCAACCCCACACCTGGAGGACCAGTTGATACAATTTTCCAATTTTTAGGCACGGGAGATCAAGGAAACGCACTTTTGGCCATTTGTCTTTGTCACACTACCGAGGATGCCGAAAGCACTTGCCGATTTGTTAAAAGTACGCTAACACAGTACAATACAGTACAATTTAAATTTAGGCCTTGAAACATGTTCGAAGACTTTGTGTCAAGATCGTAAACGTACACTAGGAGTGTGGTCAGCATTGCACTCATAGGGGACTATTAGCCTAATTGCTCAGATATTCATTCACAGCTGAGCCGACTAGTATCCGACATCCAATCACGATACAAACCCCTCATTCGCCAAAGAGATTTGAAATACAACTTTCTATTGGGGTCTTTCTAAAAACACAAGCAGCTTATATCGATTTAGTCTGCTTCAGGAAACTACGGTTTATAATAATCTTATTTACTTAGTAGTTAAAATTTTGATCATAAGGCAGCAAGCGCAGATATTTGTTAGTACCACCAAATTTCTGAGCATGAGACCAGCGGCTCCCTAATGAAACATTCTCAATCTCACCAATGTTTAATTGGAGCCTCTATAATTTTTAATCAATATTTATTGTTGGTATATAGACGAAAATATTATTCTGTACTTTTAGTTATATTTCGATACACATTGTATTTTTTCATCAGAGTTCCAGCCATAGAAAACTTAGAAGCAGTGAAAATCGACCTTTATCCTCGTACTTTTTTTCAGGAAATGCGAAGAAGACGAAATGAAGTCACAGTGGAACTTCGGAAGAATAAAAGAGAAGAAACACTCCTGAAGCGTAGAAATGTACCGGTTGATTCAACAGATGAAGAAGATTTGCTGTCCAACATAAATCTAAAGAAATTGGTAGAAACAGCTGGAAATCCAACAGATCCCGAAAAGCAATTGCAAGCCGTACAAGCCGCCCGTAAACTGTTATCATCGGACAGGAATCCTCCGATCAATGACCTGATCAATAGCAACATACTTCCAATTTTAGTGGATTGCCTGAAAAGGCACGACCACACTATGTTACAATTCGAAGCCGCTTGGGCACTTACAAATATAGCATCTGGAACGTCGGAACAAACAAACCAGGTGTGTAGAAAAGAAGGTTCAGGGTTCCGTGTTATCCTGTCCGAAATAAGTAGAAACTATAATATGTGAATTTGTTACAGGTCGTGCGTGCTGGAGCTGTTCCTCTGTTTCTTCAACTTTTATCGTCGCCAGCGCAAACAGTTTGTGAGCAAGCAGTTTGGGCTCTCGGTAATATTATTGGCGATGGACCGCATCTACGTGATTTTGTCATCAAGCATGGTGTCGTGCAGCCACTACTGTCATTCATTAAACCGGATATCCCCATTTCATTTTTGCGAAATGTGACATGGGTCATTGTAAATTTATGTCGTAACAAGGATCCACCGCCACCGCCTACTACCATTCAAGAGATTCTTCCTGCACTGAACGTTTTAATACATCACACAGACACTAATATCTTGGTAGATACTGTATGGGCTATCAGCTATTTGACAGACGGTGGCAACGATCAGATCCAGATGGTTATTGATAGTGGCATTGTTCCGAAGTTAATACCTCTACTCGGGCATGTTGAGGTAAAGGTTCAGACGGCTGCCCTTCGAGCTGTTGGCAACATCGTAACCGGATCCGACGAGCAAACGCAAGTAGTTCTCAACTATGAAGCTCTGGCATATTTCCCTGCTCTTTTGACTCATACCAAGGAAAAGATTCGTAAGGAGGCAGTCTGGTTTTTATCTAACATAACGGCAGGAAATCAATTCCAAGTTCAAGCTGTCATAAACGCTGGACTGCTGCCCAAGATTATTGACAACCTAAGTAAGGGCGAATTCCAAACGCAGAAGGAAGCAGCTTGGGCTATTAGTAATTTAACCATCAGCGGCAACAGGGAGCAAGTTGCCGAACTCATTCGAGAAGGAGCCATACCGCCATTCTGTGATCTACTGTCATGCAAAGATACTCAAGTGATAAACGTAGGTTTTAGTTTGATGTCAACATGAAGCGAATTCCAAGCAATTTCCTGTTATATTCTAGGTTGTGCTAGATGGTATCAACAATATGTTGAAGATGGCCGGACCGCACGTCGAACAGATTGCCAATATGATAGAAGAATGCGATGGACTGGCGAAAATTGAATCGTTGCAAAATCACGAAAATGTCGAAATTTACAAATTGGCCTACGATATTATTGAACACTTCTTCTCAGAAGAGGTAAACTTGCCGAACTTCAACTCAATTTGGAAACTAACGATTTTATTCTGTTTTCTCTTAGGCTGATTACGACGCAAATCTCGCACCGGCAGCTGACGAAAGTGGCTTTCAATTTACCGCGAATCCAAATATACCGAATCAAGGTTTTCAATTTTAATCAATACAAAGTAAAAACACAAGGAATTGTGTGCACTTGATTTTGCGGTGAAGAACGAGATAACATCTAAATGAAACAAATGCAAATGGTTAAATTTAAAATAAATTAATAGTATAGCAATTTTCTGAGCTATATTTACAAGTTAAATTGTTTATAATTTTGAAAAAATATCTTTTTTTGTATAAATTTAAACGAAGATTTTTCTTTGTTTCGACCATACTATAATACAAAATATATAGTTGATTATCAAGCCTGAGAACGAAAACCATAGAGAAATATTGGCAATGAATTATTTTTTTTTAAAAAAAGGATAACAAAATTCGTACAGAAAAATAAAATCGTGGATGGAAAATATAACTAGGATTATATTCTCTATATTTAACTAAAATAATAAAAATCATATATAAGCTTAAAAGATGTGTTTCATTGTCCATACTTGGCATAATTCAATGCTTTAGTTATATTCGAACGGACATCAACTTTGAAATCCAGAGATTTGGTTTGGTGCCTTTCTAACTGCTTGGGCAGCAGGCTCCGAGGAGATTCTAGTAAACTAACACAAATATAACTTCGCTTTTTTTATGAAAAATCTATTCATGACGTCAACCCGTACTAATAAGCTATAGAGACTTTCCGCACTAGAAATGGATAGTATATATACGAGGATAATAATGAAAACTTCTTTCCTGTCTATTCTATGCATATTGCCAGAAATCGGTGGCCATTGTCCCTTATGGGCTTGACGGGCTATTGCCCTCGCAGGGATATATGTTCATACAGAGTGCTTCAAAACTACCAGACAAATTGTATGCTAGGCGGTTCCTCATGCAATTTTAAGTCCTACTCTACACAGTCAGTATTTCGTCAGTCTACAATAAGTCAATTCATCAAAAATAGACTGATGAAAAATTGTTGAGACATGGATGTAGACACCCGAATCATTCGCAAGTCACGTTTCGACTAACAACACAAAGGTAACTCCCAGTCGGACTGATAGATTTTACATCAATCATTGCCACAAACGATCAGTTTGCTTAAATTTCGTCATTCTGGGAAGCCAAACTGTTGAAATATTGATTGTCTAGAGTAAGTCTAAGCAAAAGATAGTATTTTTTCGATTGTTTAACCCTTTAATTGCCACAGGCATTTTAATCGCTTTACAACAGTAAATCATAGTACCTCCAAAACTACGATAATTGGAGCATTGAAATAAGTGTCGAATCCCAGCTAGGACTTCCATCTAAAATATGAAAACATACTTGCAAAAATATAGTAAACTGTGTAAGTAGTAACAGTTCTCAAAATGCAAAAATTGTATTTATCTCCCATAAGATTTTGCTGTTTAATCTGATTTCTTACGAATTTTGACAGACATAATGTATCTCTTTGTGAAAATCTGTCTTTCACTGTGAGAAAGTTAACATTTTATCCCGATTACACGGTTACATATTTTGAAATGTGATCATAAAAACAAGAAAAATCTAAATTTCTTACAGTAACCAATAAATTTATTTTCAGTGGGCAAAAAGACAACGGATACTATAATGAATTGAAATTGCATTCCGAGTGTTTTTATTTAGTTTCCTTTATGAAAATGTTAGAAGTAACCACCGCCTACTCTTAAAAATAAGTTTTTTTTTCTGAAATTACATATTGGTTTTGATAGCCAACTCCTTTTAAGGATCTTAGGATGTCCTTACGAGACATTTCTTTCAACTACACTTACAGGAAGTGGTCTAGTGGATTTACATTAGGTGATCTTGCAAGACATCTTACTGACCCATAACAGTCTATCCATTGTTCACGATATTATTCATTAGGAGGAAAGGATGTAATCTCCATGAAATTAAGTGGATGCATAACTTCCTGTTTAAACCACATCCATCTCTCTGCTAAGTGACATATTTTCTAATAAATGCAGCTAGGCATCCTGCAAAAAAGGTTTAAGCCTTACTCATGTCAATCATGTTAACAGCAATATAATGGCCTGTAAGTTGATCTCCAATAATTCCTGCTCCAGCGTTTAAAATCTATCGGTGGTTAGAATACTAGACTGTCAAACGAAAGGACGAGTCTCAAATCTCATTGGTGGCAGCGGAATTTGTATCGTGACCTGACGTCGGATACCAATCGACTCAGCTGTGAATGAATGCCTGAGTCAAATCAGTGTAATAATCACGGGCGCACGCAATGCTCACTACATTGCCAGGGTACTGTTAGCCTAAGTTGCGGCTTTGGATAAAGTGCTCTAACACACTTCAAAAGACTGATCCAATTGGATTGTTGCACCAACGATTATTCGATGGTAAATATAAAATTTTTAGTGAAGTTTCGATTGTCTCTAATTCGTTGTTGCACGCAAAAATATACTCCATTTTGACTTGGAATGGAAAGAATAAACTTTTATATGTCAGATTGTTTCCGAGTTATGTTCAGGGCCGTTAACAGAAAATCCGGGCTCGGAGTGAAAATTATGTGAAAAACGGGAAATTACGTGGGCCCTTGTCATTCCCTTTTTAAGGTTTTGTGTAAAACAAAACTTTTATATACAAAGAGCAACTCATTGTCGACTGTTGTTATATCGATTATGTCAAAGCATTTGGCAGCGCCGCGTAAACGTGGCAAATTGCATTGATCGGAAACTCTGCTCATTCAAATTTTCATAACTTTATTACTCGTAGGTCACACCATCGGTAAAAAAAGAACCACAAATAACGACACAACGGAACTTGTTGTTTCTTTGGTTGCGTGTGTCGTTTTTTCGACTCATTTTATAGTGAAAAAAGACAAGTTTTATTTTTTAAATCCCGTGTAGTGAGTCTTTTATACTGAGAAAGGAGACAACAGGTCTGCAAAATACCGGCATATGAGGAATAAAAAACTCACTATTCGGCATTTAAAAAATAATGAATTATTTTTTTTTAAAAAAAGGATAACAAAATTCGTACAGAAAAATAAAATCGTGGATGGAAAATATAACTAGGATTATATTCTCTATATTTAACTAAAATAATAAAAATCATATATAAGCTTAAAAGATGTGTTTCATTGTCCATACTTGGCATAATTCAATGCTTTAGTTATATTCGAACGGACATCAACTTTGAAATCCAGAGATTTGGTTTGGTGCCTTTCTAACTGCTTGGGCAGCAGGCTCCGAGGAGATTCTAGTAAACTAACACAAATATAACTTCGCTTTTTTTATGAAAAATCTATTCATGACGTCAACCCGTACTAATAAGCTATAGAGACTTTCCGCACTAGAAATGGATAGTATATATACGAGGATAATAATGAAAACTTCTTTCCTGTCTATTCTATGCATATTGCCAGAAATCGGTGGCCATTGTCCCTTATGGGCTTGACGGGCTATTGCCCTCGCAGGGATATATGTTCATACAGAGAGTGCTTCAAAACTACCAGACAAATTGTATGCTAGGCGGTTCCTCATGCAATTTTAAGTCCTACTCTACACAGTCAGTATTTCGTCAGTCTACAATAAGTCAATTCATCAAAAATAGACTGATGAAAAATTGTTGAGACATGGATGTAGACACCCGAATCATTCGCAAGTCACGTTTCGACTAACAACACAAAGGTAACTCCCAGTCGGACTGATAGATTTTACATCAATCATTGCCACAAACGATCAGTTTGCTTAAATTTCGTCATTCTGGGAAGCCAAACTGTTGAAATATTGATTGTCTAGAGTAAGTCTAAGCAAAAGATAGTATTTTTTCGATTGTTTAACCCTTTAATTGCCACAGGCATTTTAATCGCTTTACAACAGTAAATCATAGTACCTCCAAAACTACGATAATTGGAGCATTGAAATAAGTGTCGAATCCCAGCTAGGACTTCCATCTAAAATATGAAAACATACTTGCAAAAATATAGTAAACTGTGTAAGTAGTAACAGTTCTCAAAATGCAAAAATTGTATTTATCTCCCATAAGATTTTGCTGTTTAATCTGATTTCTTACGAATTTTGACAGACATAATGTATCTCTTTGTGAAAATCTGTCTTTCACTGTGAGAAAGTTAACATTTTATCCCGATTACACGGTTACATATTTTGAAATGTGATCATAAAAACAAGAAAAATCTAAATTTCTTACAGTAACCAATAAATTTATTTTCAGTGGGCAAAAAGACAACGGATACTATAATGAATTGAAATTGCATTCCGAGTGTTTTTATTTAGTTTCCTTTATGAAAATGTTAGAAGTAACCACCGCCTACTCTTAAAAATAAGTTTTTTTTTCTGAAATTACATATTGGTTTTGATAGCCAACTCCTTTTAAGGATCTTAGGATGTCCTTACGAGACATTTCTTTCAACTACACTTACAGGAAGTGGTCTAGTGGATTTACATTAGGTGATCTTGCAAGACATCTTACTGACCCATAACAGTCTATCCATTGTTCACGATATTATTCATTAGGAGGAAAGGATGTAATCTCCATGAAATTAAGTGGATGCATAACTTCCTGTTTAAACCACATCCATCTCTCTGCTAAGTGACATATTTTCTAATAAATGCAGCTAGGCATCCTGCAAAAAAGGTTTAAGCCTTACTCATGTCAATCATGTTAACAGCAATATAATGGCCTGTAAGTTGATCTCCAATAATTCCTGCTCCAGCGTTTAAAATCTATCGGTGGTTAGAATACTAGACTGTCAAACGAAAGGACGAGTCTCAAATCTCATTGGTGGCAGCGGAATTTGTATCGTGACCTGACGTCGGATACCAATCGACTCAGCTGTGAATGAATGCCTGAGTCAAATCAGTGTAATAATCACGGGCGCACGCAATGCTCACTACATTGCCAGGGTACTGTTAGCCTAAGTTGCGGCTTTGGATAAAGTGCTCTAACACACTTCAAAAGACTGATCCAATTGGATTGTTGCACCAACGATTATTCGATGGTAAATATAAAATTTTTAGTGAAGTTTCGATTGTCTCTAATTCGTTGTTGCACGCAAAAATATACTCCATTTTGACTTGGAATGGAAAGAATAAACTTTTATATGTCAGATTGTTTCCGAGTTATGTTCAGGGCCGTTAACAGAAAATCCGGGCTCGGAGTGAAAATTATGTGAAAAACGGGAAATTACGTGGGCCCTTGTCATTCCCTTTTTAAGGTTTTGTGTAAAACAAAACTTTTATATACAAAGAGCAACTCATTGTCGACTGTTGTTATATCGATTATGTCAAAGCATTTGGCAGCGCCGCGTAAACGTGGCAAATTGCATTGATCGGAAACTCTGCTCATTCAAATTTTCATAACTTTATTACTCGTAGGTCACACCATCGGTAAAAAAAGAACCACAAATAACGACACAACGGAACTTGTTGTTTCTTTGGTTGCGTGTGTCGTTTTTTCGACTCATTTTATAGTGAAAAAAGACAAGTTTTATTTTTTAAATCCCGTGTAGTGAGTCTTTTATACTGAGAAAGGAGACAACAGGTCTGCAAAATACCGGCATATGAGGAATAAAAAACTCACTATTCGGCATTTAAAAAATAAAATTTGTTTTTTTGTTCATTACAACTTGTTGTGTTTGTATCAACAACGATACATTTATGCATCTGAATTGGCTATTGCAATTTGCTGTTAAGTGGATATTTATATTTGAATTGCATATGATGGGTGGTACGCACATAAGTACGTATAAATGTTGTCCCTGTGAGTAATGCCATTATTACACACATATACACTTGTGGATTGCAAAACAATCATAATATCTTGTCATCTTTATTTGTTTTTCCGCTACCTAAGTTTGTGTTGACTTTCTCGGCAAATTAAATTCAGAATAGTTATTCCTGAGGCTTATTTGATTTTATTTATTTGTTTAATTTCACGCACAAACCTCAATTTTATAGTAACATTAAATTAACAGGAAATAGGTACGAAACAAGATATTAAGGTACAAAGGAAGATGCAGTTTATGTAAATGTCGATGTTTCTAAATCATCAGTGGCTGTAGTCGCAAGAAAATTCAGTATGGTTCGTGATAAAGCAGAAGTTTTTCAGAGTAGTTGGGAAAACCGCAAAGGTGCAACTTCCCAGAGAATTTTGGATGACGCTTTCATTGAGGTATCACATCATACACTACTCAGACATCTGTATGAAAACGAATTGAAATGCGGTAGACTAGCTAAAAGCATCGGCGATTGTTATGGGCCTGCTTGCAAAAGGATAAGGATAAATTGGTTAAAAATGATTCTTCTGGATTTTTCGAATTGCCAATTCTGACTTCTTTTCAATTTGTTGTACGTCATCGTTAGCAATGAATGGAATGGTTTCTAGAGGCAATGCCTGGCGTGGTAAATTATGTTCAGAGAAGAGAGGGTAAGGCTTTTCTGATGACTATATGGTTGAAAAGGTCAAATATCTGCCAGCATTAATAATTTGGAGCTGCATTCCTGAAGGACCTTATCCAATACATTTTATTGAAGGTACGGTGCGATTTTGCTGGCAGTTTATCATAATAGAAAACGTCTTTGGGCCATATATCAAGAAGAAGTTTCCGCGGATAGAATATACCTTCATGCAAGATGGTCCGCCTGCATACATCCAGAGCTAGTATAAATTATCTAAACTCAGTGGATCTGGATTTCCCGCCTTGTCCCGAGGATTCTTTAAATTTAATTCCGATAGATAATTGTTGGGCTTAATTGAAACACAAGGTATTTTACTACGGAAACATTATGCTTACAAATTTTAAGGGAAACATTAAGGACATATGATACAACAACAGTAATTAGAAATTTTATTCGCGGTATACCTGATCGCATAAGAGATGTAATCAAAAATGGCGGCGGGCTTACGAAGTATTAAATTTAAGGAGCTGCTGAGCTTCAACAATTTACACAAGTGTGTCAATTAATTAAATCATATTTTGTTAATAAAAATTGAAACTGAAAACTTCACTTTTTATTGCTGCTCGAAGCTGAAATTTTGCATATTTTCTTAGCTTTCACAATTCAATGGACAAACATTGTATATGGGATTTGTATATGGCGACTTGATACGTAGATACATTTGTGCAGATGATGATGAATGCAATGTAAAAATGTCAAATGGTAATCAGTTTTACTTTAGTTCTGGATTCAAATCAAGTTGAAAATAATTGTCGGTAGATCTCAGTTTTATCATCTATCTTTCACTGGCCAACAGTTCTGTTCACGGCTGTTATGTATGAATGCAACAAATTGAAATATCTTATCCACATAAATGTATCCCGGTATAAGCCGTAATAATCAATCAACATTCACGTCGTCGTTTGAATAGCGGTCTTCGGTCTCTTCGTAATTACTATCCGTTCGCCGCAGATTCTTTATATATCCTTCTCTCTTTTATGTAACGAATACAAGAAACACTATTTTGAAGTATTGTGGTATAACAAAACAAAGAAAATCGATTCTGTTAATTTCTACAGAGGCCTACTCCTTTAATTTGCTACAACCACAATTCAGACCACTCGCTCTGTAGCATCATTCGTTTGACAAAATTCAGACTATGACAATTTTATCCAAAAATTACAAAAAAAAAATAAATGGCTTTTTAAGGTGTTGTAGAAAAAAACTTGAATGAAATCCGTGATAATCACTAACAAGAAGTTTGATGGAAAGGTTGAAATTGTGGGCCAACAGACATTTGGTGAATGTAACTCTTTTGCATTGCATTTTAGAGGGGAGGGGTTCTCAAACATGCTTTATTCGCAGAGGATTCATGAACAACTTGTCGGGAATTTCCAACTCGACTTGCTGTAACAGGAATGTGAGGAAATGGGAGGAAGCTTAATAAATGGATGCCGGGTGGTTTGGATAGAAATCAGAAATCACCCAACGTTCGAATGCAGGTCACATAATAGATCTGGCGAAAATTAGACGAGCTCGGTTATGAAATTATTCCTCATTCTCCATACTTGGCAGACCTTTCGCTCAAATACTACTTCAAACTTTTCAACAATTCTCTTGTGGTTGAAAGCTTTCAACCGTTAAGATTGGCTTCTAAGAGTTTAGAAGCCCCTAGAATGCAAAACAGACTTGATTGAAAGGTTTCTTCTTGATAAAATTATGGTTGAATTGAAAATAACATAAGTGTACTTAAAGTTTATAGTTGCAAAAGGGAATTTATTTGTATGCAAACCAATAAATATTATCCAATATTTTGACGAAGATCGTGTATATCAACTGAAATTGAGTTGAAAACGGCTATTAAAATTTTATTGTACGTATATCACTACTTAGAAAAATAGAGATCTCTTGAGCGTTTGATATTTTTTTCGGTTGTCCCTTGCTCTTGATACGGCAATGTATTACTTTTCATTGTTGCAGTTTTTGGTGCAACATCAATTGCTAATTTGGTTCGCTCTACTGATGAACCTTAAAGAGAATTGCAAAAGAATAGAAAAAACTTTAAGATGTCTTCCCAAAATGTTTTTTTTACCTTACCGTAGAATCCCGATAACTCCTATGGTCAAGGAACTGACAATTTGGTACGAAATATTGGGACTCAAGGGACCGGCAAATTTGTACGAATTAGCTAGAAAAACGGATAATCAATTATCGGGATTCCACTGTATTTAATTTGAAGCGAAAACGAATTGACAAAATGATAACAAGTGTGAAGGCACTGAGTTTTAAAACATTACAAAAGCGAAATTATACAACAATCAAATTCAATCTGAGCTTTGAAGTGTATTAGAGCACTTCATTCAAAACTGTATTGATACACTACAGGTTTAAATTACCCTGTTGTAGGCAATGCGTTGAGCATTGCGCTTGCCCGTGAATATTACCCTAATTTAACTTGTGTACAACAGCCTAGAAAGGGATAACACTATCGCGATGGAATGAAAATGTTTTCAAGATGCGGGCCATGGTGGATGAAAGAACAATTTATAAAATATGAAGGCGAATTCAATTCACTAATTGCAATCCAAGAACAGCGCAAAATTACTGAAATAAATAGGCGACATAGAGGATAACAAAGTGAAACTAACACCTTACACAGGCATCATGCGCATGTCCAGGATTTACGGATTGCTAGAAACTCATAAACCTGATTTACCTGTAAAGGTTATTATATTGTGCACAGGTAGTCCTGCTTATTTAGTTTTGCAGCGAATGGTATGGACTTCTAACCACTTAGTCACTGGCACTTTCCAGAAATCGGTCCTTGATAATCTCAAGTTTCTACATGGTGGATAACAACACTTTTTTGTACTGAAGGTAGATGATGCTGTCTAGAAATTTAATTCATATTGTACCTTAAAGCCAATTATATAGCATAGCCAGCAGTTGCATTGTGAAAGAACAGAACGAACTTTATGTCTTCGTGAACTGCTTTTATTGGTTGTAAATTTTCAACCTTACCGGCATATCAATAATAATATTTATACATGTTCTAAACATTCAATTGGAAATCTAGAACGAATTAACGAAGTGATAGCTAAACGAATTCATACTTTTCCTATGAAGAAAACTGCTTTGTTTATCATAATAGTAAATTTATTACTTTTCCTCTTAACTGCAGTATAAAATTTCTAATAAATTCAAACACACACATATCACATTTCGTACATACAAATAGCCTTAATCTTATTATAGGCACCAATTTTTTTTTCAATGTCAATATCTATGCATGCGACAATTAAAATACATGTTGTCATTCTCGGATATCACTGAATAGATAGCTTGTAAACGCTGTTTATATTCATTCCATCCAATCACTAATGGTTTCTGCTAAATCTTTATTCTTTTGTTTGGATGTCACGTTTGTTGTTAACGTGGCATCCAAGACACCCAAATCATCGTCGCTATCATATTGTTTAGCTTCATCTATTTCCTTTATCTCGCGTGATGTACTTGATGGCAATTCTTTGCGTGAATCGTTGATCTGTATGAAATTTGTTATAGACCTTTGATATCCTTTTTGCCATATCCTCAACTCATTTTTGTACCAACTTCGTGGTATTTTACTAGTTTGACTGATGTCACTTCCTGATGGTACTGTACTAATGATTTTAGAAGGTTGCAGAAAACGCACAAACCGACGAAGTTCGTCGTAGCTCGAATGTTCGGAATATTCAATGCCTAAAGCATACAATATATGTTACAGCCTCCGAAAAAGTTTTGTTAAGTTTTGCAGTAGTTTGAAATTAATTTCATTTCCCTACAACCTACACATACAACATACTAAAAATCGAGCTCACCAACTATGTTAATTTGTCCACGGTACTGAGGTTTCGATTTTTTTTCCCAACCGCTTGCTCGGATCGCAAATATCATGTTGAACTCAGAAAATTGATCTAAATATTCTCTGAGATACTAAAGTCAAAGAAAAAATCATCACTTGTTATCAACTAGTTAAATACTAATAAAGATGAATGCTTACTTGGTAAGACAGATTCCCAATTGATAGAATATGCATATCAGCACCACGTGGATTATTGACCAAAAATTGCAAAGATTCCTGGTTTCCTATGGCTTCCAGCGCCTTCCTTCTATTTTCATCAGTCCAGACCTTAAATTTATATTTTTCGGCTATACTTGTCCACATTCTTTCTTTGCCAATCACATAAGATCCAAAAATATAAAGTATTTTTTCACCAATATGCTTTTCTTGAAAGTCATCGATAGCACATTTCGCTTCGAAAATGCTTTCACTTTGTGATTTGAAAACATATTTGCTTGATAGGTAGGTTGTGTCTAGATAAATGGTTTGGATGTGATTATTCCAAAATACTGGGCCTTCTTCCATTTGAGGTGACGCGCGAAAATCGCCTGTGTGTAGAGTGCAAAGGCCGCTTTTGAATTTGAATATAAACATCAGAGCGCCGGGACAACTAAAGTCAAACACTAAATAAATAAAATATATTTTGTCATATTATAATAAATGTTTCTTACTGATTGGCATCCGTAGCTATGACTTCGATATCGTTGATAGTTATCGGCTTCCCAATATCAATGATGTGGAGATATTCCGGTTTTGTGCGTAGAAATGTTGTTACCAGTCTCGCTATATTATCAAAGTTATATAAACATTTTCATTATTTGATGAAAGCAAAAGCTGGTTGAACAAGATTCGAAATGGAAAAAACGTATTTTTATGTCATCAAACCGAACTGTTATGCCAACTAGAAATGTGTTGCGATGTAATCATGGAACATGTCTACATATACTGCTTTTATTGTTCGGTCTAGTTAAACAAAATAATGTTTTGGATCGCCCTTAACTCGGCAAAGGTCAGTAGCCACCCTTGTCAATGCCTAAATCAAGTCGATTCACACTTCCCAAGATAACCCCCGGATAACCATTACCAAACCTTCGGGTGGTGAACAAAGGTATGCAGTGCCTCAACGCACAGTTTAATACAGAGACTACTAAATCTCACAAGAGGTGTAGATTGTACCCACCCATATGTAATGGGACAACACAATGGATTAAAAGCAAAGGTGACAAACTAGTCATACTGGGAAATCAATCCTCTCAGAATGTTGGTCCTAACGATTCTGGGGAAGAACTTTTATTGTATTTAATCGACCCCTATAGTAGCAGGTAGGTTACAAGATCACCACTATCGATCAAAGACAAAATCTAAAATACAGAAAACACTACGTTGACAGCAAAGGAATGAAAACCTATTAAAAATTTCGCGAAAACGCTTCAGAAAAATGAAATAAGTCGGAAAACCGGAAGCTGGACGCTTCAGTTATGAAAGGTTTTGTGTATTTTTTTTATAAAATATTTGAGTGAACATTTGTCTCATTAGCACTTAGCACGTAATATATGCATATATTATGTGAGAATATCCACTTTCGCGTGATACTGACATTCAAAGTTTGAATTTGCACACAAGCAGCAAATTAGACCTATTATAACTTTGTTAGCAAAGGTACGACCCCATATACGCGACGAGATGCGGCCACAAACTGCACTGTCTGTCAAAATATCTTTTTATGGTTTTGTGGGCTGCAATACACATTTGAGCGACACTGCGTGACGCGACATCCAGCTAAACGATGCGATGCGGCTGAGTTGCCTGGAAGAGAATATTTTGAAGTGTCGAATGTCATTTCCATATAAAAAACTCAGGTGACTGCTACGATTTTTTAGTTTTAGTTTGTGTCCACCTGTTAAAATGTCAAAATGTGAAGTTGTTTGGAGTTGGTTGCCGCGCTAGCGCAATATAGGAATGCCGCCTCGCGGTAGTTGTGATGAATGTGGTGTCGCCTCGCGTAGTGCATATGGGGTCGTATCTTTATAGTGCGATTTCCACCAAACTTGATAGGATCATGGTCTATGTTATTGCTTATATTGCTACAAAATTTTATGATTCTAGGGTGAACTTAAGGGGTTTTACTCTCAATTACTAAACATTACAGTAATATACAGTTATTAATGTTATTTAAATAGATATCGGTATTGAAGGTATTTCGGAGCCTAGGCACCATATATACTCCCCACCTTTCCAACAAATAACAAAACTAAGACCGGTTTCGCAAAGTACTATCCAAGATCTTTCATTTGATACTCTACATGACTATATTTGATAGAAAAAAATTACAGTCCTTTTGCATGTATGGCGACCCACTTAAATTCGACGTAAAATGATATAACTAACTGTATGCATTAGCGTTCGCGGTTCCCACCTTTTCCTTAAATTTGGTGTCAATCACTATAACCGTTTCCGAGAAAAAAGTGTGTGATAGACAAATCAATTTTAATAAGGTTTTGTTTTATACGAAACCTTAAAAGGAGGGACTTAGGGAGAAAAGCCCAACGGGATAGAAAAACTTTACGTTATAGGAGACCCAAATTAAAGAACTTTAGTAGAAAAACGAAATCCTAAAGAGAACATCTTAGTGAAGTGCAGTAGTTGCAGTGAAGAATGAAGAAGAACTAGCTAAATAAAGTCAATGGATCTTGCAAAAAGAAGAGTTTCTAAGAAAAGAAAGACAGAATTGTCATCTAAAATTATAAGACAAAGCGCAGTGAAAACCGATAAAGCAAAAACGCAACCAAATTGAATGTGACATTTCCCTCGCCGATAATTATCAATAAAATCGGTAAACACCTAAAAGTTAAAAACTTACTATTGGCAGCCATGATTAGAGAATGCTCAATAATTGCTCTAAACATTAATATATGGAAAGGACCCACTGTAGAAGCAAACGAAAACAGGACCTTCTCGACTGAAGACTATATATAGAAAAAATCCAATGATACACGTATGAAGATAAAAACAACAAACCTCTCCCAACTTCTCTAAAAGAAACATTGCAGAAGATATTTTTTTGTAAAAGACTTAAAGGGGAAAAAATTAAATATCTTAAATGCAGTGAATATACTGAAAAAAAGAAAAAAATTCTAACGAAAAGGAAGAAATAATAATTAACAAGCGAGCACTTCCAAGCTCGACAACACTGAAGATCCAAATAAAATTTATAGCTTAAGAGCAATCCTTAGCATGAAGGTCAAAGTACAAGCAAGATGCACTAACCAAAAATAATGACGATGGTAACCTTGCCTTATTTTAGAAACCCACCTTATGAAAGAAAACCGTGGTTTTTCCTCAGAGCACGTAACACATTCCAGCCAGCAAGCTAGAGGGGATCTGCGCCTATTGTTAAAGAAGATAAGATGAAGATGGGGATGTATAATTTTTGTTTTAAGGAGGTATCTGTTACCAAGCCCAGAAAATTTTAGAAGAAAAACTTCAGTTAGTGACTATTGGTGTACAAATGTTTAACAAAAATGTGATTTTTTAAGAATATGAGTGAGTTCTGAACAATTGGAAAGAAACTTCCTTTCTCGTTTTTTGACCCACGGTTCGTTCTGTTCTGGGCTAGAAACCCAAAATTCAAAAAATAGACGACTTGCGGTTTTATCCAGGGCAGAAGCAACTCATTAATGATGTTGAAATTTAAAAATTTGGTAGAGCGTGGTAGCTAGTTTCTAGGAGGATAGTAGTCATGATGATGATGAAAAAATGGAGCAACTGCTTGGGCATTCAATTGCAGACAACGACAACTCAACATTGCACTTTCAGACTTATCATTAAATTTATACTTATCATCATGAAATGCGTTTGATTCTAGGATCTGAAAATACAACTTACATTCGAGAAGTCCTTTAGAAAATCATATTTTAGACAACACGAGGGCCAACTATTCTTTCACAATAACCTGTGTAACAAAATGCATGAATTTTATGAGGGCATTTTATCAATTTTACCAGATCCGGGTAGCTCAGTGGTTAGTTTGCTAGGCTGTGGTAGCTGAAGATTCGCGTCTCACTGATTGCAGAGGAATGTATGGTAAATATCGTATACCAGTCGACTCAGCTATGAATGAGCATCTGAGCCAAATCAGGATAATAATGACGGCCAAGCGCAATGCTACAGTCCACCCAAATTCAATTGAATTGTTGCGCCAATGATTATTATTATTCTACCAAGCGTAGTTTCCTCATTCATTTTGCGGAGTTGTACAACTATTATCAAAGTTGAGAAAAAATGGATATATGTAAACTGCAGATCATAAACCGTTTTCATATTAAGTGTGTTTATTTTATTTTCTAGAATTATAACTCCTTATATGTTATTTGGACGATACATATCATGAGCGATAAATTAGCAACAACAACAACAATTTTAGAACTCTGAAAACACTATTCGTCTTTCATCTTCATCGTCATCAACGATGCAACAACTCGTGTCCAGTGTAGGTCTGCCTCCCATTCGAAACATCCCGGTTTTGCACCAATTTATACTAACACAGCATCTCCAATAACCATCTGGCGTTCTGGTTATGCCATCGCAAGGTCTACCATGCCTTTCTTTTCTATCGTGGACATTGTCCTGATAAACTTTTAAGAATGGTCATCGTGTGGATAAGATGATCCGCCCACCGCAGCCTATTGAGCCGGATTTTATACACAATCAATGTAGGGTACGAAATCATCCACCCGGAATCGTAAGGGACAAAAGGTGACTAAGACTTCGCTAAGAATCCAGATCTACGAAAGTACATTAAGACATCATTGTCCTGCATAGAAGGAGCTTTGATTGTTTTCGAGCAAAACAGTTTGAAATAAGCTCTTTTGGCTGCCATCTTGGCTGGAAGTGATCCTGCTGCTTTTTGCTAATTACTCAGGGTCAACCCATTCTGTTTCGGAATTTCTTGGTGTATGCCAATAGGAAGCTGAGAAAAATCAGGATGGTTGTGAGCGCATTCCTCATAGAATATGCATTGGGGAATCTTTACACAGTACAAACTATAAGTGTTCGTGACGGAAGCCACGCGCAAACTTTGAAGATTCGCCCTAATTGTATCAGCATACTACACTATTCAGCAAGCCATAAAGAAACAAAACATATGGCTATTAAATACCAATTTTTTTTAATTTGCACCAGGAATAGATTCGGAGGATGGAGATAAATATGTATTGTTGCCATAAACCCTTATATAGTGTATATTTCATCAGTCATCCCTACGCACCATCTTTGTTGGCTTCTGCTTCAGCTCCCTCTAGGACTTCTTGAGAAGCTCCTACATTGGAAAGTGGAGTTTACATTTTTTTTCACCGAATATAGTCATGTGGGATATCAAATGAAAGGGCTCGATTAGTACTATATGAAACGTGCTCTAACGCACTTCAAGGCCCTGATCCAATATGGATTGTTGCGCCAACGATTATTATTATTATTATTATGCACAATATCTTAAAAACTGGATGTTTCTATCATTTCTTAACGCGCAGCACATGCATTTAGTATGCTAGATTATTCTCTTGAAGGTGACTTTCTACGAATGCAAAAGAAACAATTATTTTAATAACATGTATTAGCTGACAGAGGTACTACGGGATGCCATAGAAACAAAAGAAATAGTACTGTGTGGATTTTTTGATATCGAAGGAACATTCGACAACACATCGCATACAGATATACAAGATGTCTTGAGCCGCAAGGGAGTGGGAAACACCCTGGCGTTCTAGATGGGCAAAATGCTAGAAAGCAGGCAAATAGGAGTACCGGCAGGTACAGACTCTATTGTCATGAACACTACTCAAGGCGGGGTACTATCGCCGCTGATGTGGAGTATGGTAGTGGACGAACTCCTGGACGTGCTAACAAATACTGGAATATAAGTCCAGGGTTACGCGGACGACATTGTTTTAATCTGTAGGGGCAAATACGAAGATACCCTATGTGATAGAATCCAAACTGGACTAAGGGTTACTAGTGCCTGGTCCAGGAAAGTGGGACTGTGAATCATTCCGCCAAAACCACCCAGTCAACGAGAAACAGAGGTGAAATATTTCGGAATTACGCCAGACCAAAAATTAGTCTGGAAGACACATTTCGGAAACACTTGTCGGAAAGTCACGCAGACTCTGATGACTTGTAGATCGATAGCAGGAAAAAATGGGGTTGTAGTCCAAAAATACTACTTTGGATATATACTGCAATAGTAAGGCCAATGATTACCTATGGAGCGGTAATCTGGGCAGAAAGAAGCGAAACCAGCACACACGCCAGGGAATTATATAAGCTCCAAATTCTAACTTGCGTGTGTATCAGTGGGACAATGAGGACATGCCCAATGGTATCCCTGGAGGTCCTTCTGGGATTAACCCCTATCCATCTGCGCATACAGATGCAGGCAAGGAGGGCAATATTCAGGATGGCCGGGAGTATCAGTGAGGCAGGAATGCCTTGAGAGACTGAATTTACTCGGTTCGTCCAACAAGGTCTGGATACTTTGGGTTCCAGGCCATGCTGGGTTGGAAGGCAACGAGACAGCGGATGAACTAGCCAAGAAGGGAGCAGGGACGCCTTTACACGGGCCAGAACCCTTCTGTAGAATAGGAAACGGTTTCAGGGCTACGACGGAAATGAAGAGGAACGATTGAGGGAACTATACTGGACGGGCCTACCAGGAATGGAGGCCTACGAACCCATGCACACAAAGGATTGTTTAAACCTCATCAAAAAGAACCTCCGAATCATAGTGGGAATTCTCACTGGCCATTGTCGGCTGAACTATCACCTAGGGAAACTAGGGATATCTACGGACACTGCCTGCAGGTTTTATGAGGAGTATGACAAAACCTCTATACATGTCCTGGGACAGTGTCCGGCACTTCTGCAAAGTAGGTCGAGGTATCTGGGAGAACACTTAATACCAGACGCAAAGCTGAAAGATCTGGAAGTAGGGAACATACTAAAATTCTTCATAGGCCTGCTTGAGATACTATGATCAATAGATACACTATAACAAGTAAAAGGGGCACAATAGTTCTTTAAGGACGCGGTGCGACTTTCCCTTAACAGAATAATAATAATATTAGGATTTGAGCTAAATTTTCCAGCATTGTGCTAAATATTATGGATTATATTTGTACTTCTGGAATGAATTTTACAAGTGTTGGCGAAAACATTTCAAAATATAATAATGTATAATACGATTATTGAATTTATTTGGGTTCCCATCACTAGCTACCACTAGTGGCAAATAACGTCAGACTCTAGCTAACGGCAACTAATTATAAATTACTAATCAATACCTTTCATTTAATAGCCCATATGGGTGCATTTTGAAAAAAAGGGGTTGACGTAGGCTAATCAATCCTAAATTTAATATAAAATGACATCATTTTGCAAGTAGAGTTCATACCTCCAACATTACCATCGAGTGTCGTGACACAAAGCGAAATAGCCTCCGAATAAACTGCAAGTGACAGAAAGGTAAGCACTAAAATGATTTTAAAAAAACTCTTATTTTACGAACTTCCGAAAGCTGATCTGATTAAGAAAAAAATAGAAATGCCATCAGTCTGATGTCATTCAAGTTCCTCACCGGTAATGATGGTCGACATGACTTCTCTTCTGCTTGGAGGAAGAGTACGTATCCGCATGTTACGGTGACTCGAAATTTCATTCACAAGAGGAGGAACTTCATCGAATGCGATACGGCTAAAATACTTATCACGCTCCTTTGAAACATCGCGAACGACCTGCATAGCACCCGAGAAAAGAGCATTTTTGTTAGCAATGCTCATCGATATTCTCAGGCCGGTTACTCAGTGTACCTGCCTTCCCATAAGTAAGATGGATCTCCCACTGACGAGCATCTGTTGGATCACACAAGCGGTCGATGTTGAACTTAGGCGGTCAGAGCTCTCCAGTCTTGCTAGAAGTGGCGGACGCAACACGCAAGCGAATGTAATAATAGTAATAACTTCATTCAAGATCGTAACGGTACACCACAGTACACTGTAGGAGGCAATGTGGTCAGCACTGCGCTCGCCTGAGATTATTACCCTGATTTGACTCACGTGTCTAACCACTCAGCTATTCGGATAACGAACGTAAGCGACCATCAAATGGTAATGGTAAGGAGCACTCTCCAGAGTCTCACCATCTTACTTCGATTAGGCCCAGAATATCTAACTAATTTCGTTGGAATTCCCGCTCGAGTTGGAGAAAGCGACGTTTCCTTAGCAGTAAAGTTTCGTAATGTGAGTGTATTCTTAAGCCCCCAACCCGGCAGCGAAATCCTTATTTTCAACTTTTGTATAGCTCTGCCCAAATGAGTATGAGCATTCCCTACCCTCGTGTTCATTCTAGAGTTTTCAGGTCTAGGATGAACGCAAATCCCTCACCAAACTTGTTTCGGTGATTTGTGAAAGCATGGGATCGAAAATGTTCGGTTTCTGAGAGCAATAAGACTGGGTAATTGGAGGCGATATCGAAATGTTAAAATTTCTAAATGCAGATACAATAAACCAATACATTATGCAAGCATGGCTTTTTAATAAATTTGAATCAACTTACCACTTATTGCCGATAAAAAGACGGGTTTCGTGAACTTCTTTGACAACCCAATATAATGGTCTGCATGGAAGTGGGTTAGAAAATAATGTGTAACACCTTCAATTTCTCCATAACGGAATGCGTCCACCGCAAATGTTGTATTTTCCACAACTTTGTAGGAAGGGCATTCGCCCTTTTTCCGCTTCGCTTTTTTTATTGGGCTTGTCTTGCCGTTTTTCCGTCTATGTGTACCACTTGTAATTGCAGGGGAGACTATTTGACCATTGTTTTTCAGAGCTTTTTTCTCAGGAATTTCATAACTACATAAATCTATAACACATTCAGCATCTTTGGATTTTGCAGCTGTGGACGTTGTGCTTTCACTCGTAGTGAATGGAAGACGTTTTCGAACGCGTCCAACATTTCTAATCATTGGACTAGGACCTGTTGATTCAGAATCGAAAAGAGATGTATTCTGAGAAGCTGTACGGGAGACTGTCTGCGGAATTATATTCTCTTTTATCGCAGGTTCAATTTCGGGAATATTATACGTTTTGGAAGTTCCAGCCAAGTTTATTAGTGCATTAGTAGGATTTTGTTCCTTGGATTGCGTTGCGTTTTGTTTTGAAGAAGTTGATGATTGTCTTTCACTCGATAATGTGTGCGACAAAGTTTCAAGGTACTCAAGGAGCTTGGGAATATTTTCTGCGGTTTCCTTATCCACCAGGGATGTTGACTTCAATTCTGATTTTACTTCATCTGTGTTAATAAATTTACTGTTTAGATTCTTCGGTCGAAGTCTCCTACGAGCAGGGCTTTCTTGAAGAGAAGATTCTTTGAATGTATCAAAATATCCAATATTTTCTGACTGATCAATTGTCTTAAAATATTTGTGTATAGACTGTTGACTAGCTGGCATGTGCTTAGCCGAAAAAGTCTTGAGGTTGGTGCTCTTTGTAAGTTTCCGAGTAGTTGATATTTTTTCTACCTTTACTTCATCTCCTTTAATTCGTCTTTTTGATTTACGAATGGGAGTTTGTGGAGTGGCATTCGAAGCAGTTGAAGATTGGCGGCGTATTTTTTTCACGCTTTTCTTAATTGGCTGGAATATGTCTTCATCTTCCGAGGAGATGTTAATTGTGTCGATAATTATATTTGGTGGACCCTCACCCTCTTTCACCCCTTCAAGGGATGATGGGACTTGATTTTTCAATTCATCGATACTTTTCACACGGATTGTCTTCATAATTGAGGATGGAATTGCCACCATTGACTCATTTGGTTCTATACCAGTTGGTAATTTAGGTGGAACAAATTGGTTGTCATTTGCGTCAAGAGTAAGCTCCTTTTCACTGAGATATCCGTTTCTTCCCTGTAACCTCTAACAATGTAAACAACTAGAGTTTGTTATTAAACTAAGCCGAACGAGTAGAAACTCTTTACCTTAGTTTTCCTTAGCGATAGCGATAGGCTACTGGAAGCTTTTGATGGGATAGGTGTCAACGAGAATATTTCATCACCTTTCGCCATCATTAATCTGAATCCCTACATAAAATAGTAAAGTCCACCAATAGAAAACTTATCATATTTGGCGGGCAATAACAAAAGCACTATCTTTTTGACAGCTACAGCGGGAAATCTTTACAGCGGTTGGTGGAGGTTAATGATACATGTTTTTTGCAAATGTACATTCCTGTGTGAAAGTGAAACCTGGAAACTTGTCAAACGCGCGATCTATCCTTGCCTGTAATTTGGGCTATAATTCGCGCTGTCAGTTTAATACTTGAAGGTTTTTGGTGGCATTAGATACGTCTTTACATATCACATAAAGTGAAATGGTGAATAAAGATTCTTCGGAAAAAGATTCGAGTGAGAAAAAACGGCGAAAGGGCAGCAGTGGTGATTCTAGTTCGGGTGGAAAGCAGAACAAGGAAGATGCGTACGAGGTATAAAAAGTGGAATATAACCTCACAATTTGAATTTAATTATGTATTTTTTTTAATTTTGGGGTATTTTATGCCGATTTATTGGAATTAATCATCGAATCCTAATGATTTTCAGGGGTGAAATTGACTATTCTTAAAATAAGTTTTATGCCCATTAGAAGCCTACAAATGTGGGGAAGCAAGGTTAGATGCACAAATATGCGCGTAGATATGAGTAACGACAACAACACTAGTTCACTTTAGAAAGTTAGGGGGAAGTACCCAGTTTCCAACACGTTTCACTCCATCACTGCATAGTTTGAATTTCTTTGATGTTAGGACAGGACAGGACAGGAAAATGAGTAAGCTTACACAACAATGTAGCGTACATTAACGTAATGCAAGAAGTAACGGAGTAGCCAATATTGTTCCCGCACTTACATTCGGGTGCTCAAAGGTGTCGGTGAGGAAGACGGGGCGGCAACCCTGTCGGCCAAACCAAAACCAGGTGGCCGAGGAGAACTTCCATAGTGGTGGCACCGGGAGACGCTGTACTCACTTTGGCTTGCCGTCCGTGATGCAGTAGGCGAATGCTCCAAAGGCCTAATCAGGGCGGCCAGACCCGAGTCTGCACGGAGACTCATCTGAAGTGGCAAATGGGTCACGAAACCTTACCAGGAGTATACTGGTACTATGGAAACCGGGATAGCTCCTGGACTCTCATACTTCGGGTATGTGAGTACAGCTCGGTTATTTGCGGTAGGCACCCTAGTGGGAGTTTCATGGGGGTTGTGGTTATGCTCAAGCGAGAAGAGACCTTCGGACCTCGGCGTGGTGTTGCGTTTCAAAACGGGTGCCGTACTCCTTAGTTCGGTAGAGATTTAGGTATGTCTTGCATCCACCAGTATGAATGCTAATGCACTTGGTATAGACTGGTACCATTGTCGCTTGTCTCAGCGGGGCTCTGATTGTGGTCACAAAATCAATCCGTGTCTTAAGAAGACCGTGGGATTAATTCGTCCAGACAGGTGCTCACGTTAAACCCCTCAAGGACTCACTGCCCTTACACTCGCAATTAAATACAGTTCTTCACGCTATCGAAAGCTTTCACCCTTGGAGGAAGAGAACTTGGAAGGGTGGTTTAAACTCCGCAATGATCCGAAGGGCGTTAATATGACTGGTATAGGAGGATCCAGACAAAACCATAATTCCTTTTTTCGCACAATTTGCAGGGAGACTGTCAAGCAGATATGAGCATATTTTTTATTCCTAACTTGGAATATGAATATATGCGTACGATGATTTTCTATGAATACGAATATATTCGTATTCTCACCTCCAAGCGTGAATATACATGTACTCATATTTTCAAGTGTGATTACCCATTTTTATTGTGTTCATATTTCCAAGTGCGAATACGAATTCTTTGGTATTCAAATGTTAAGTGTTCGTCTGGATAGCGAATATTAGCGCCTTAGTAAATTAATCATATTGAACATACACGGCCGGAAAAAAACGTGATCAAAGAACGAATGTATTTCTAATCTTGTCATTTGTCTGATACAGAAGCAGGCTTTGTCTGAAACAGACATTTGTCTGGCTGATGTCTGATGCATACACAATATTTACCAGACGCAATCACAGAAGACCAAGATCAGACTTCAGACTTGGAAATATCTTTCGAGTTTATACGTATATATTTTTTTATCTCCACCTGTCCTTTAGTTTTCTTATTTCCTATATTTTTGGGACACTAAATGCAATTCCTTCATACATACAGGGTGTCCAAAAAGTCAACGATAATAATTAAAGGGCTGGTTGAACAATTCACAAGGATCCAGAAAAAATATTAAGTGACTTTTCAAGTCACTGATCAAATTAGCTCAGTATTTTTTTTTAAGTCTAAGGTGAGGATTCAACGTTTGGAAATGGAAAATAAAAAAATGTCATACTTCAGATTTTGTAATCAAATATTGCTATTGGATTAAGGAAATGGCTAATTATAATAGAAAAACTGAAATTAGAATCTAAGAATATGATTTTCTTTAGGGGTGACACTCGGAATTACCAATATCTCGAAAAATTTAAGTATCATCGTCGACTTTTTTGACACCCTGTATGTGCAATGGGATCAGATCATCAAGGCGCTAACATTCGCTATCCAGGCCCTACGAACATTTGAATACAAAAGTATTCGTATTCACACTTGAAAATATGAATATATTTATTTTCACACTTGAAAATATGAATATATTTATTTTCACACTTGGATGTAAGTATACAGCTGTATTCATATTGACTTCTGTAAAAACGAAATTTTCAATTATTCGGTAGAAAATCATTGTACGAATATATTCCCTTTCATATTTACGAATACAAATATGTCGAACATCGTTGTCAAAGCCGGTGATTTCGTACCTCTTGAGCGCGTTGATGGCAAAAATCGTTTCGCTTTTGTTTGGAGGAGCAATTCATATCCACATGTTATGGTGACTTGCCACAAGAATAGGGGGCTTTCGTTGACGTCCCTCACAGGACCATCAAAAGGCTTACGATTATCTGCTTTTTCGTAGTGCGACAGTCAGAAGCGAAATCGTTGCTGTTTGTCGCTATTTCCCTCACCAACACAAAGGTGGAATTCCTTTTGCCATGACGTACACTACACTGTACTTCTCATTCATTGATTTTCTATCACGTTTCCGCAACCAAGTAGTGCTTGTAACGTCCTTTTGGGGATGATCGACAGCTTCACTCCCGCTAGAGATAAAGGCACTTCTAAGGGTGACCCAGTGCTCGTCAATATTCTCGAGCAGGTTGTTGAGAGATTGTGTCGCTTCCTTCTGGTGATCGGGAAGCCAGCTCGTATTGGATTTAGGGAGTCGACGCTTTATTCTCCTGTAACCAGATGCAGTGGTGACACGCAGTCATCAGGTGACGATCCCTTGCTAATCCCAGGCTGATGTTAAACTCTTTTGTTGAACACATTCAGGAGGCTAACTCCTAAATAGATCACTGTTCACGATATGGTCCATCTGATTAGTTGTTAATTGCCGGTCAGACGAAAACGAAGAGAGGGCCTCAGATGATCGCAGCTATGAGAAATAATCCAACACTGGATACGCGTCTGCTACCACTTGACTTCTCAGAGCACATTGCCGTTGGAATCCAGGTTTTTTGAAAAAGCGAGCATTCTGGGAACCTTCGATACTGTTGTCGAGGTACGTGCGCACATTTCAAAGACCAATCATAGTCCAGTCGAATTTATCCCTTGTTAAATTTGCGGTATGTGGCCTAGCGTTATCATGGTGTGCATGCTTTGCCTAATGCTTTGGTGGGCGGCTTTCGTCCAATAAAACAAAAAAAAAATTCGGGAAACTAAACCATACTGTATTACCCCTTAAGTGCAGATACTATGGATCATTACATTAAATTATCTATTAATGATAATATAATCCCGGCCATTATCAGCGAGTGTGTTCCACTTGAGGTCATCGCGGAAACTGGTGACTGAAAGTCGATGGGGGCAGAGGTGACGGCATTAACAACACTACGCCGCACCGCAGGCAACAGTTTCAGTACCCGCCGAAGTACCCTTCTCCATTGTCCAGCTGAAGTTTCCGCTGAGGTTCGGGACGAATTTCAAAGAGCGTGTATAGAATCCTCGGAAATGGATCCTTTGTATAGACCACGTATTCCCAGGCTTTATGCATCTCCAACAACTCCGAGAATTCTATCTCAAATCAATGATGAGATCGCATCTCGATTGTGGTTATGTCGCTGCTGCAATAACGTATTGTGGTGCAGTTACGGTATACATAATGTATTGTGGTGCAGTTACGGCATACACAATGTATCGTGTGTACGGCTGTCAGATTGCACGGTCAGAAGATCTGCTTTCCCGTTGTTGGTTTGAGTGACCGAAGAGATCCACCATGGAAATTCGTCTGGAACGTCGGCGGGACTCACTAAGGCAGGCCATTGCTAGGTCAACTCAACTCAGTTCTGGAAATACCAGCAGACGTGTGAAGAATAAACGAACGATGCCATTCCCAGTGAAATTATCGTAGTAAAAATTCTGGACACACTAAAGCAGAAACTTTCTGTCGTATGCAGTGGTTATGACGGTATGGCGAAAGTGACTTCAGACATTTCCAGAATGCAACTTACGCGAGGAACCAGCGAAACTTTTTCAAATCTCTTAACGAATCCCAACAGAGCGTCCAGACAGTGCAGTTTTCGGTGACGGAAGGGAAGGAGTATTGGGGTGGACTTTGGGGGTTACCCGCCCAGCATGCTGAGTGGATCCCCTCCGAATGAACGCGCCATGCCAATATGCCTGGCATCTATTTTGCGGATGTTACGAAGACAAAGTTCAACGAGCCATAAACAGCTCGAAGAACTGGGGGTCCAGGTCTGGATCGGGTGCAGAATTTCTGGTATAAGAAATTTACCAGCGTACACAATCGGCGATGTTGCGGGGAGTTCTCGACGGATTCTTCCATTGACCTACCATCGGCGCCCCTTTAGTTTTTAAGCAGGTAGGATCGTCCGAGCCTAAATGCTTGGTACTTAGTGATATTATTAGGCAAAATTCGGCATCTGCTGAGATTGTCACAACTCGGAAATAATAATAATCATTGGCGCAACAATCCAATTGGATCAGGGCCTTGAAGTGTGTTAGAGCACTTTATTCAAAACTAACGGAACACTGCAGATTAGAGAACCCTATAGGAGGCAACGTGGTCAGCATTGCGCTCGCCAGAGATTATTATTCTGATTTGACTCAGGTACTCATTCACAGCTGAGTCGATTGGTATCCGACGTCAAATCACGATATAAATTGCACTGCCACTAGTAAGATTTGAAACGCGACCTTTCGTAAGACAGCCTTGTACTCTAACCACTCAGCTATCTGGATATTATCTATTACTGAAAAGAAATCTAATTAACTAATCTCGGAAATTGACTGAAAAAGCCAGTTCTCTTCGTGGAAAGGATCTTGAAAGCTACTGCACAATTGAATAGATAGCTATGCACAAGTAGAACAGTCGTGTCAAAGTTCCTCACACCTTTTATATCAGTAGTGTCCAGCTGGCGTTTTCTCGATCTGTTTATTATTTTCACATATATATGTTATGCAGCTTATCTTCATGATCATTTGTATGTACCTATATATGTTATACGGCCCCAAGTTTGAGAACGATTGAAAAAACGCATTTTTTTCGGGTTTATGTCATATTTTGAGAAGCACCATTATAATTTACTTAAATATTAAGGCGGTCATCCCGTGTGAAGGCAGTTGTTTTTTGGTTTTTTTTGAAAACTTTTTTGTGACGAACTGGATAAAGATACAAATACGAATTCTTCAACATAGATTTATTAATATCTTGAGCGTGCATAGTAATTTTCCACCTCGATAGCATAGTTGGTTAGAGAAATACGGGGCAATTTATGCACCCATCTCCAAAAAAAGGTGTTTTTCTTCTGCCGCGCTAGACGGCGCTGTGATCATCTTAAAGAAAAAAAGTAAACAGCATTTTAACGTACAGACTTAACTATAGTCCGCAAACTAGGATTTTTAAAAAATATTAAAAGCTAAATTTTTGGTGCCGTGTTAAACTTTTTTTTGTGGCCTTTGGTCTGTTTTCACGGCTTCTTCAATGAATAAAACAAACTACTGAATGAATCGCAATTATCCTAGTTTGCGGACCGTAAAAATATGTTCTGAATAAGTCCTGAAAATTTCGAAGAATTTCGTTGGATGGATTTTGGGCTATGGTGGCAGCGGATTTTCAACATGCAGTTTTGAGAAACACGCATTTAAAAAGTAGAATGCGATTTTTAGCCATAAAACCTTAACTGACCATTAATCTGCTATACCTAATCCATAAACCTTAGGTTTCTTCAAGAAACACATGTACAGCCTTGGCTTCAATTTTTGTCCATTTATTGAAGTCATTCGAACGTCATTCGGATCGATAAATACGAGCTTTATTACGGCAATCTACATAAATCTGGCATATGACTCATCGCGTGTTTAACACTATAATTTCCAAACGACACCGAATATCAAAAAATTACTTTGCCCATAGATTCTACACTATATCTAGATACAATTGATGCCAACAAAATTCGATTCGGCGAATCCGACACAGGGGATGACCCCCTTAAGGGTTTGAGATAAAAACAAGTCGGGAAACCAGGAAGCTGGACGCTTCAGGTACGAAAGTTTTTGTATATTTCTTATATAAAGACATTTGAGTGTGCATTTGTCCCATTAGTACGTAGCACGTAATATATGCATATATTATGTGGGAGTATCCACTTTCGAGTGATATTGACATTCATAGTCTTGAATTTCCAAAGAAGCGACAATTTTGACCTATTATAACTTTGTTAGTAATAGTGCGATTTGCACCAAACTTGGTAGGATTATACTCTATGTCGTAGCCTACATCATTGCATTTCGTGGTGCTAAGTTCAGCTAAGGGGTTTTGCAGCCAATTACTAAAAATTATAGAAATATACTATTATTAAGTTTATTTGAACAGAAATCGGCATGAAAGGTATTTCGGAGCCTAGGCACCACATGGTAGCAGTCTCTTGATTTTTTTCGGATTTTTTGGTTGGGTAGTTTCTGAGAGTGGGTCCGTTATAGAAATGATCATTTTCGACCTCCCGCACTCCCCACCTTTCCAACGAATGTCAAAATTCAGACTTGCTTTAGAGAGTACTAATTGATAGCCACATGACTATATTTGGTGAAAAAAATGTAACTCGAAAAGTTTTGCTCTTAATAAAATCGAAATTACATTTTTCGACCCCTTCTTAAAGATTAGTTGACCGGACAAACGTTGTCGTGTCTTATAGCACTGCCATTCCCGCATCAACTTCTGGTTTTTTTTTGAATTGAGGGCTACCAACGTACTTGAGACCATGCCAGCGTATTTTGCGCCAGTCACATGATGCTTTAAATTGATTGCCTTTCTATTACACTTATCTTGAAAGTCTTCAAAATATGACAATCCTCAAAATATAACAATAAACTCAAAAAATGTTTTTTTTTCAATCGTTCCCAAACTTTAATCGCTAGACTTGCACAATTTACAAATCATAGCGATTTAAAGTATTAAAATTTAATATTTACCATAGTTCAACTGCGACACCTTCGATTCTAGTGGTTTTTACATATATTGCACAGGTTTTTTTCTTCAGCCTCTGTCCTGTTCACAAGCGGGGTCGGCTCGTCGTGATCGGTTTCACCATATGGCTCTATCAAATGCCTGATCTGGATGCAATTGGGAGGCTTTTAAATCTCAATCCAGCGTATCAAGCCACCATTGTTTCGGCCTGCCTTTTAGTCGTTTATAATCGGCTTCAGACCAATCTTGGCAAGTGAATTCTGGTTACCGCGAATTGCGTGACCATATCATCGAAGATGCCTCTCTTGCAATTTTTCCACGATCAGTGCGACCTCATAACGATCGTGGATATTCTCATTTCGGATGTGATCAAAACATGTTACGCCACTAGTCCAACGCAACATCTTCGTCTCCATTACCGCAAGATGCCATTCATTGTCATTTATATATATAAAAAAAGTCAAAGGGAGCATTAAGTTACGCTAAATAAATCGCAAATAAATTTGTAACAATCGCTTTTCAGCAGCAACCACGCAAATAAGTTGAAGGTTTGTTTGTAGATATTTTGCACGTAGCGATGTATATATATATGAATGATCAGGGCAAACATGTGAAAACATATGAGAATCATTAAAATAATAATTGTGTGAATTGTCTTTGGCAGCCATTTGTCGAACAGATGGCTGTGTGCTGGGGAGCGCTTTGCTGAGACGGAGGTGTGTGCCATTCAGGACGGCGTGGTCGCCACCCGAGTTTATAAGAAGCTCATCATGAAAGAACGGGTGGAGAACGACCCGTGCAGAATGTGTGTTTCGGCGTTAGAGACGTTGGACCATCTCATTTCTGGCTGTACTGTTATGGCACCGGTGCAATACATCACCAGGCATAATGCTGTATGTAAGGTTATCCATCAAAACCTTGCATACAAGCATGGGCTGAGTACGGGAACATGTCCGGTTTACCGATATGAGTCGCAAGCAGTACTTGATAGTAGTAATTAGGAAAAGTGTAATGGGTAGCTCAGCAGAAACTATAGGCCTACTCTACACCAACAATTTTTCATCGGTTTGATAAAATTATGGCAAAATGATTGTTTATGACTGCTGAATATTTAATTTTTTAAATAAAATCTATCTGCTTGGCTGGATTGATGATAGGTTGAGTGTAGTTCAGTTGCCATTATGTCGTTAATCGAAACGACTCCCGAATGGTTCTAATTTGAAATGCGTGCAACAAAAACTGTCTTTTTTATCTTTTATTGTCAGTCAATTTTTGATGCATTGATTTATGGTAGGCTGATGAGAAACTGTCATGTAGGTATCATAGGGCTGCCGCAGAAAGACTGGAGGCCGGCGGTTTTATTTCGCTTGAGCGCGTTGACGGCAAAGATAATTCGGCTTCTCTTATTAGGAGCCGTCATTTCGACGCATTAACGAGCGTCTCAAACTCATTGCCGCTCTATTTTTTGGTGTTGACCCCCGATGTTGCATTCGATTAGTGGCGTGATACGCTATGATCAAATCTGAATTAACAACATTTGCGAATGGTATGAGGTGCCACCGCACGCGGTGAAATAATTTGAAAAAGCGTCTTCGATGGCATGGCCATTATAATTCGTGCTAGCTGTTCACTAGTTAAGTTTGGCCTGAGAATCGAAATTGCTGGGAAACGCCCAAAAGGCCGACAGAAACAACGATCGCCGCTACTGAACGAGACAGACACTAAAGAAAACGATGATTAGTGATGTCATCCATTAGAGATGGAATTTCATCTGTTATACGATTAAGAATCGAGGTAAAGTGCTTTTCCAACTTTTAAACTGCCGTCTGATCAATAAAATATCATAGCTCTACCACTTTCGAATGAAGCGATCGATGTTCAAATGGAAGGGGTGGGGGCGAAGATTCCCAATTCGGCAAGCAGCCCCAGACGGAATAAGATCTGATCGAATATTCGTTGCTGATCAGTTGAAATCCAACTGACCTTTGTCAAGCTCTGTGCTCGAAACATGTGCCATCAATGATGTGGTAGGAGCTGCAGAAAACCACAAACCTCTCACAGTCCTCAAAACTGGTTTTCTTTATCAGATGTACGAAGATGTCAGAAAAAAATTATCATTGACCTTTTTTTACAAAATGGCGGCTGCAGGCCTTTCTAAAGAGTAAAAGATTTTTTGAAGACCCTCCGCTAGTGCTAGTTGTTAGCACTGATGAAGGGAACAAGTGGTTCCCGAAATATCGGTATTTGCAAGAATAAATATTCACACCAACGAAAAAGAAACAACAAGTTTTTATTATTTCAAATTTTATAATTAATTTTTATACAAGAACGAGATTGTAAATCTAGGAATGTTTTAGAGTATTTTAAGCCAATATAAAAAATGGAGAAAAAAAAATTGCAAATAGATATTACCCCTTAAGTTGAGATAACCGGGCATTTTTCGGGAGACGTCGATACTATCGTTGAGGAGTGTGCGCCCATTTAGGAATCCAATTCGAATCCTTTGTGGGAAGTAAAAGTTCGTGACCGAAAAATCAGTTCGTGACCGAAAAATCAGTCCAGTTCCGTGGCATGGTCAGGCATGGTCATCAGTTTTGTAGCATAAATAGTAATAAATATTAATTCAAATGACAGAAGTAAAAAAGGGAGTTATTGATTTTTTAACATTGCTTACAGAATGTCATACGACACGAAGAGCAGGAGGCGCATCGTCGATCAGCTGATAAGGATAAAACCATGTTCTATCAGACATGTTCTGAATTGAAAAAAATATTCGAAGAAATCGCCGCACTTAAAAAAGATAATACCGAAAAGGTGGAGGATTCCCTATATTTTTGCAACTACTATCTAGTTCCTTTTGTAACACAAATGAATTTACAATTTAAAACGCATAATTTCACAGAGTAATCAGGAAATCATCGAAAAACGTATACAAGGTTCATTGATTTTTGTGGCTTTAAAAAAGCTAAACCGGTTAGATAAAATTCGACTGCGAGCAGGTCGCGATGCTTTGCACAAAGAAAAATTACGAGTAGACAGCAATCGTTTACAGTTACAAAATTTGTTGTATGAGGCAAATCATCTGAAACGCGAGGTGCAACGTTGTTACCAATTCAAAAGCCAAGATGAAGAGATTGATTTGGTTTCGGAGGAAGAATTTTACAAAAATGCACCAGAATCGATATCGCGACCACAAAAAACAAAAAGCGATGAACATGCGAGGCGCTTGGCGCGCCTAGATTGGGAGCTGCACGAACGTAAAGAGCTGTCAGCGCTTTGCAAAAAGTTATCAATTGCAAAGCAGGATGCATCGAAGGATATAGGTTTGAAAGCTGAGCGTTTGAACTCCTTAGCGCCTTGTCTAGAAGCGCTGCTTAAAGCAACAAGACCATTGCAAATTGCTCTTGAAATGGACATAGAAAAAGAATGGGAAGTACAAAAATCAGCACGACTTTTGTCACGTCCTCTTTATCTGGTTTACGCAAATGTATCAGCCTATGCAGAAGCTTGCGATAGTAGTATTACTACAACTATAGAGGGAGACGAAGACGAAGCGAAGATTTTGGATGATGAAGACAAATGTGATGATCGGGACGATGACGATAATCAAGAATCGGATAATGAAGATTTGGAACCAGGCAATCGGAAAGTCCATCATAAAAGGTATTCGAAAAACGAAACTATTGAAATTCGAAGGAAGAACTTGCTGAAGCCGCATCCGTTAAGTGTATCTTTAACAGTGGGTTTTAAAAAATCGAAACAATATTCAAAATATTAAGGATGAGTTAATTTTACAGATTAATAAGGATTCACCTCATGGCCAAATAATAATAACACTTCGATATTTTCCCGGCCTGGGATTTGTTACAGCGAAACCGACAATTGAAATCAATAACACAGGAGTAGCAGCAGGGTGAGCATAAGGATTAAAAATTTATATAAGAAAATCGAAGAGAGAGCTATGTTTTCTTTGCATTCTGTAGGGAAGTCATTTCAACGGAGAATATACTGAGTTGCATTTATGCAGATGATTTTGGGGAAAACAGTCCGAATCCAAAGACAAAGTATCAGGTGAAACATACAAAATTGTTTTGATGTTTGTATTAAAATTTATACAAAATATTCGGTCTAGATCGACGAATATCATATGAATGAAGCTGAACTTCTTGCCTATTTAAATGAACAAAATTTCGGTAAACCTTATAAGTGGGCACAGCGATTCTGCGGAATAGATTTTGTGCCAGATAAACCGTCTACAAGTCGATCTTCATTTTTCTCAGACACAGTGTCTTATGAATTAGCGCAAGAATCAGTTCCGTCGATTGTGAAACATTTGAAATCTCGGTGGCAGGCTCGATTGGGACTATACAAGCAAATCTATGCATTGGAAAATAAGAATATTGATCTTTCGTCTGATGTAATCGATGTTGCTCCTGCTAGAATTTCAAGTAGCCTTGTGCAATGGTTATCAACTACCTGGGAAGAATATAGCAGTAGTTTATCAACACAACGATTCATCGAAGAAAATTTGGTTACATCGCACGATTTATTCTACCGAGCCGTAATTACACGGGGATCAGCTAAATTGGAATGCCTCGTTTGCATCTCGTCGGATTTCCCAAATACAACTCCAATATGGAATTTAAACTTATGTTGGAATGGAAAACATAATGCAATTAACAACGCAGCGATACGAGTAAGTTCTATTTTATGCTAAAAAGTACTTAAGGTCTTAACAAAACGTTTCTATTACAGGAAATGGAACATTGGGTCAACTCAATATCCACTGCCAAGACAAAGTCGTGTATTTTATCTGCTCAACTGAGGCGAGCTATGTCGGGTTTTGATATATTTTTGGAAACAGAAGGTCCCTTTTATAGTCCAGCCGAATTTACACAGGATAAAACGTTTTTGAAAGCATTCCGTGGGCGACAGCGTTCACGTCCGTACAAAATTGTACAAAATGGTAGTAATGTAATTTATAAGCAAATTTGATTGTACAAATCGATCTAAAATTATGAAATAAAAAAGATTAGGGCTAACAAACGATTTTTGTATTTAATTTTACTAGGTTTTATCCAACATTGTTAGTTTTAGCAGAGGGCTAAATTGATTCTAGCTACAGGGTGCGGCAACATAACTTCCTTTTTTAAAATGCGCGCCACTCAGTTAGTTGATGTCATAGCGGAGCGCTAGTGGTCTCGTTCAAGAGGGGATACTGTAAAGTTTTGTCCCGACACGGTTCAGTCGTCATCATGCGTTGGAATAGTGAGGAGCGTGCCTTTGCCGTTAAGGTTTACTTTTGAAGCGGATGTTCGGTTATTGCAACACAGCGCGCATTTCGGAATCGCTTTAATTTAGCCCCGTTGGCCCCCGTCCCAGACCGCAAATCAATTGTTACATGGGTCACTACATTCAGACAAACTGCAAGTGCGACAAAAGGAAAAACTAGAGTCCCTCGGCCCGTTAGATCACCTGAGAACATTGAAGCAGTGAGAGCGTCAATGTTGCGATCGCCACGGCGTTCTGCGCGCAAATACGCATCTGCCCTTGGACTATCCGATCGTTCTGTGAGAAGAATTCTTCGTGATGATCTTCATTTTCATCCCTATAAGATGACGATAGTGCAGGAACTTTCAGAACGTGACTTCAATTCTCGGATGAACGCGTGTGAGCTTCTTCTTTATGTCGTTTCCGAGGGTGCTATTGTTTTTTTAGCGATGAAGCCCATTTTCATTTGTGTGGGTCGGTTAACATACAAAACATGCGCTACTGGGCTGACACCAACCCTCGAGAATTGCATCAAAAGCCTTTGCATTCACCCAAAGTCACAGTGTGGTGTGCAATTTTCTCAGTTGGAATTATTGGTCCCTGGTTTTTTGAGAAAAATGAGGTTACAGTGATAGTGAATTCGGACCGGTATGTAAACATGCTTTGGATTTTTTTTCCCACGGCTAGAAAATTTGGATTTGGGGGACACTTGGTTCCAACAAGACGGTGCAACAGCACACACTTCAAGAGCATCGTTCGCTGTTTTCAGGGAACACTTTTCAGAGCGCCTTATCTCAATTAGAGGTGATTTGGAATGGCCGGCACGCTCTCCCGATCTGTCCCTTGTGATTTTTTTCTATGGGGTTTTTTGAAATCCCGTGTTTATGTGAACCGTCCAAGAACCCTACAAGATTTGAAGACCAACATCCAAGAAGAAATTGCCAACATAACACCTGCTATGCTAACAAGAGTCATGACAAACGCCAGAAATCGGTTTACGCAATGTATGGAGAATGGGGGACGTCACCTAACAGATTTGATCTTCAAAACAATGTAAATAAAAACTTTAGACATGTACCTACATCATAAAAAATAAATAAATATTTTCCGATGCATACAATAGTTTTTATTGAGTTTTGAAAAAAGGAAATTATGCTTCCGCACCCTGTATTATCAGTCGAGACCATCAAACTGTGCTTCTGAAAGTAGAGCGACCGTTTCCCCTAATAGTTGAAGGTGAGCAGCATGTAGCTTGGGTTGCCCAGTACTTCCGTCTGTTCGGGGTGCTTCGAATGGTCGTTTTCCTTGGTGTCTGAGAATTTCTTCGCGATTCATATTCTCTACATGGAATGCCCAGTGTTACTTTGGAATCTTGATAGTTATATCTGGATCGTCGTATAAAAGATACCGGATCCAAGTTGTATTCAATTTTCCATATGACATCCTTCCTCACTGCCCCTAACATTCTGAGAATGCGACGTTTGGAGGTGTTGATTGCCTGATCTTCGTCCTGACTTGCTGTTCACGTCTCGTTGCCGTAACTTAGGATTGACCTAAGGAGACTGAATACAACAGGAGCAAATCAAATGGTTAACGGACACGGAATGCCATTGTGTAACCATGGGGTAGGGAAGAGGTAGCTAACTGGCCCATGACCCATGTGATTAATGTATTGCTGTGTCGATGGCGCTTAGAGGGTTGCTTGTGTATGTCTTCCCATCCCATTTGACAAATCATACACAGCTATGCAACGCCACATGCCCGTAGTCATGGCCGGACGTCAATGCAGTGCATCTCATACACGGCTAGTGCCACCAGATCTTATGCACGGAATTTTTCTCGCGCATTTACTGTAGACGGTCGAACATGCGCAATGATTTTTCACCATCATAAAATGTTGAACAATGCGCTGGGAGTTGAATCTCCAGGGTTGGTCATATGAAAGTTTTCGTGTTTTTTTCATATCCCAATTCCGTCTCATGTAAGGATACATTCACAAAAAGAACTCAACCTCATTGTTCTGATTGCGCTCTATAGTTGTTTTTCAAAATGTATCTAGATTATATAAATTGATGAAATAAATGCGAAAAACGACAGTTGCGAACCTACAAATGACGGATTTATCACATTCCGCAAATTGAGCACAATAACGAAGAAATCGGTGTATAGATCCCTTCACTCTTCACCAATTTTCCACATGATCCGACTTCTTCTATCTAAAGTAGTTATCAAGAATTTTATTCTTTTTTTCTGATAATACTAGATGTTAATTCTACTCTAGTTGGATACACAACTTTGTCAGGCTTGGATATGAAATAAAAAAAATCCTATTAAAATCGTCGATCCGGGCATTAATTGAAAAGTTTCGATTCCAAAGTACTACTTTTGAGTCAATGATAACCTGCGCTAAATCAGCCGACGTGAATTCAAAACCTGTGGGTTAGGGGAATCTCTATATTCTGCACCTATTACGTGGAAAACGACCCTGTCAAAGTTAAGAAGGAAGTAGATTCCTTCTTCACAATCTTAGAATTAAAAAAGCTGCATAAATATTATATGGTGAGGAAAATCATTTGAAAAATTGTGGATGGCATTGGCTGGAAACCCGAGGTATTAAAAACTATAAAGAGCAACTGATTTGTATGTATAAGAGCAGGGTAAATATTGAGCTAGCTATAATTTTAGGCCACAAGTGGTTTGGTCGAAAGAAGGACTCGAGGTTTTATTTTACTAGGGGCTGTATTTTGTGTTTATAAGCGTTGGGGTTTTACGTCAAAATAATCATCTCAAGTACGCGAGATTCTACATGTAACTATATTATACATATATGTGGCTGCCATAAATCCCTATGTGGCACATAGTAAATCAAATTAGAGCGTCGAGTAACAGTGTCGGTCACTCTCCACCTACTACTCCACTACGCACTTCCTCGGAAACCGTTAAACCTATTGACACGAGATTTCACATAAGCATGAAAATTGCTGAACACATCCGGCGTGGCTCTCTCTGGAAGCCATTTCTTAGTTTCTTCTCTTGTCCAAGTGCAGTCTATGGTGCGGTTAGTGGTCTTTCCTTTATTCTCTATACCTTTATTTTTAAAACGAATGTTCAAATAATTAAAAGTCAGAGTTCCTCTCGTTCAATAGTGGGTATCACTGTTGATCAGTTTTCCGGTGTCACCCCAATTTCATTGCACTGATCACCAAACACTTGACCCACCAAACTTCCAAAGTTGGCTAACACAGAGTCGAGCAAATAGGTGCTAACAGGTACTTCAATGAAGTTGTGCTCAAGTTGAAACCTTGTGTTTTTTATGCCTTCCGTGAAAGGTACTCCAGTGAACAGCGGATAGTAATAGTTGGTTCGCACATCACATTTCTATATGAAAACAGCACGAAAGTACAAAGTAGTGGAAATAATTTTCAATAAAGACTATCAAATTGATTTGTCTTGTTTTATATCTTATAATCCACATTCATTATGTTATCGTATAAAAATAAATATTTTCCGGTCCTTTCCGGTAATTGAAAAACTTCGCTTATTGCTTCTATTGAGTTACATCATAATGAGTTGAAAATGAAAGTTTTATTGAAACGACAGTTCAAAATGCTTTGCCTAAAATCCTAAAAAATTGTATGACATCAAATTGTTTTCGTTTGAGTGCCATTAGACACTCCAATTTCCAACAGAAAATACCTTGCCATATAAGACTGATGTGATTCAATCTAGAGACAAAACCGACAAATCAAGAAAATCTTCACACTTGTTGGAAGTGTTTTGTTTTCAAGCAAAAAAAAATTTTAAAGCGTCTACAATTAGTATCTAGTGATACGAAAGCCCTGGAGAGCCACTCCTGCTGTAAGCCCCTAGAGCCGTAGCCGTACTAGATGGAATTCCGAGGGTCAACTTCGTACCATTTCATAACAACTTCCTTATATCACCGCCTACGCCAGGAAAGTATGATTTTGCAGGCAACGACCCATTCGCCAACGGCATGGTCGCACCTTGACTAAAATCTCAATTAAATCATTAAGTGTTGAAATTATTTTAAGAAAACACCTTCAGATGGCATTATCTGAAGCACGCAGCTTCTGTTCAGCACCCAATCGTTTATCAATGGAACGGCAATATCCAAACGTTTTTAAGATCAATTTGCAAGTAAAAGTATAAAAAATTGAACTGATTTGTGCATCAGAACTCCGACGGGTTAGACAACTTGTATAATTGCCGGCTTCAGTTGAAGTAATGGTTCGTTGGGTAATACTTTCGATTCCAGTATCATAAAGGTCAGAGGAATAGAGACGGATTAATGGATGGTTTTGTCATGAGGCTGGTACTCGAACGCTGACTACTCAGCCAGACATTCAATTCTATGCTTTCTTGTGGTTACCCGATCATGAGGGTAATTGCTATGATTGTTGGATAGTGTGAAGATTTTCTTCGATGTTTATACGAAGGTAATGAGGCTAATAATGATAATTTCATCAACATTGTGAATCGCTCCCATTACCCATCCATTCTGTATTAAATTAAAAAGTCATAACAAATTTTAGGAAATAGGAAGTTTTAAGTTATAATTAAAAAGTCAATGCGTAAATAGTATCCAAATTATGTTTGTCATCAAGCAGTAGATGAGTTTTTTCAATGAAAAGATGGCAGAGTGGCTCATGTCATGATATTTAAAACATTGGTTAGTGTCATATCCACTAGTATTCCGCTAGGCGGGGAATTCGAGTACTCGAGTCGACTATGGTCTGAGTACTGAGAGGCTTTTCCTCTCCTCCACCTTATACACACACAGTGCGTTGGCGGTTTTTAATTTTTGATTCCTATGTCAAGCCTTACCCGGACTTCTTCTGCGCGCATTATCGACATTCCTAGCTAGTAACAGAGCTAACTACTATCTGGAATAATTGGAATAGCAACTTCCCGTTTAAATTATCTAGCAACTCCACCTTTGGCTCCAGAGCTATATTGAATAATAGTCAGACCAGTTTATCGACTCATTCAGTCCTGAGTCCGTTCCTCCTTGTGCGCTGATCGTACTAGTGGTCGCTTGGTTTACTGTCTTTCTGAATATTTGCCATCTATGTTGTCGTTTACCCCTTGGTGGGGTATAGAACGACAACCACACCTCCGCGCCATCATTCACAGTTACCTGAAATGCGTTTCAGCTCCCCCACGACTTCCCGTGATACTCGCACTCCTCCTCTACTGTTCTGTGCTCTTGGGGCGGTCCACCCATCTGCTATCTTGAAAGAGTGGATTCCACTGCATGGCGTAACCAGCAATGCAATTGCTGTCCTCCTTAATGTATGACCTATCCACTATCACTTCCGCTTTCCGACCACAGTGCGTATGAAAGACAGGCCTATGCACCGAACAAGTTTTTCGTTTGAAACAGTGTCAAGCTAGGGTACTCCGATGATACGAAGCAGATGGGTGTTGATGGAGGCTTGGCTTCTGTTCTGTCTAAAGTAGGGTCGTTAACCGCCGATGCATCTTTGTAAAGTTGTAACACTGTATCAGCCACAGTAGAAATAATACAATAAATTTAATTCTATTGGTTGGGTCGTGCGTCATTATCATCTTTTCAGTCTATTCAAACTGCTTGTGGCGCGGCAGGATTCGCAGCATTCGAAATTTATTTCGAATGTTGCGAGTGCGAGCAATATAGATGGCGCGGATCTATCCACTTTGCGTAGCACGCCAAGGGAGTGGAAGATCGCAGTAATTATGTTTTTCAGACCTGTCACTGATTATTAATATTAAGTTTGGAATTGAAAAAAGAACACTGAAGTCTTTTTGATTTGGGAAAATAGAATTGATGTTGAGTTCGCTGACTAGAATTGATGTTGAGTTCGCTGATTAGAATTAGGACTAATAATATGTAAAACCATTAATATTAAATGTTCGCTTAAATATTTTAATAAAAATATAAGTAATGTTAATTACTTAATTGGTGACCCCGGAACTCGCACCAACAGCATCAACAACTAAGATCCCGAATTCCCAGAACCTGCAAAATTGAAAAACTCAAGCACATCATCATCCCCATCAACAAATCGCAGTCTGCGCAAGCACAATCGCTCAGCAGGCAGCCGCAACAACCGATTGGAGATAAGTAAGAGTTCAGCAGCCGCAGCCGCCATCGCTGCCGCAGCCACTTTCGCCGCCGCACTCAACTCCACCATCGCCGCAGAGGTCGAAGCCGCCGCCGTCACCGCCGTAGCCGCTACCGTCGCAGCCGACACCAATATCACCGCTGCAACCATCGCTATCGCAGCAGGAGCCGAAGGCTCCGCCACCATCGCCGCCTCCTCAGCAGTGAATAATTGTCCACCATCGCCGACATTGGTGAAGTTCTATTAACGACAAAAATTCGTCCGAGCAACACGGCAGAAATAGAACTTCCAAAGACTGAGAAATCCTTCCAAAACATCAGTAGACCGTACGGCAAGCGATTTTCACGCGTTCGCATCTACAGTTGAGTGTGGAGTGATGTGGTAAACATCACGAAAACGTGTCGCATCTTCACATCCCGAGTCGGAGCAGAGGCAAGAAAAAACGCGAGAAAACCTTCTCTACACAGTGTACTGCGCGACACACGTCGGACCCTCTCCAGAAGTAGATTTTTACGCGACTTCCCGTACGCACGCCCTCCTGCACAACACCTTTCACGCACCGGACTAGTCATCATTGCCACAACGATCAACAACAGCAACAAAAGGACGTCCCCAGCACCGCCAACGCCGCAGCTACAGCCGACAAACTCGACCAGCGCCGCCGTCAAGGAGTTATACTTAAGTGAAATTATTATTCATTTATATATAATATTTATTTATTTATTCAGTTAAAAAAAAATAGTAATAAAAAAATTGAAATCGCTGCAAGAGACGGCGCGCAGGTATTTAGCATCGCGAGTCCTCCATTCTCATTGGTGGTGTTTTTGGTCTGCGCTGGATAGCGTCCGCTTCGTTTTTTCTCGTTTCGTGCGTGCATTTGTGGGTGCGGCCTGCCGTGATTCAGTATAAACTCACCGCGTCTACATCTCGTACTTAAGAAAAATGTCGTTTGACAATAAAGACGCGCCAGGCCCATCGGACCCACAAGTGACCGCCCTCGCCGTACGCGTTCCTCCGTTTTGGCGGCGGAACCCCGAGCTGTGGTTCGTGCATTTGGAAGCACAATTCCAAATGTCCGGCATCACATCGGACGCGACCCGCTTCAACTACGCGGTGGTCGGCCTGGACGAAGAGTCCATACTTCTGGTGTCCGACGTGGTGAAGTCGACATCGTACGTGCAACTCAAGAGCGAGTTGATCAAGCGCCTGTCGGCAAGCGAGTCGGCAAAATTAGACCACTTGCTGGCGGGTTTAACGTTGGGTGATCGAACTCCCAGCCAATTGCTTCGTGAAATGAGGCAATTGGGTGGGAGCAAGATCGGCGACGATCTCATCAAGTCGCTCTGGCTGCGTCGGCTCCCGGAGGGCACCCAGGCGATCCTCGCTTGCGTCTCCGGTTCCTTGGAGGAACTGGCAGCGACGGCCGACCAGGTTCAGGAGGTGTACGTACGCCCAACCTTGGCGGCCGTTCAACCACCGTCGGATGAGGTGGGTGAATTGAGGCGCGAAATTGCTGCTTTAACAGCCAGTATGGCCGAGATGCGGGCGACGTTGGACGCTCAGCGTTCGGGCGCCAGATCGCGAGCACGCTCGCGGTCTGCCATCCGAAAAGGGCGATCAGGTAGCAGGTCGTCAAGACAGTCCACGGACCCAGGGATTTGCTGGTACCACCGCAGATTCGGGGATAAAGCGACAAGATGTACGCTACCGTGTAGATTCTCTTCTACCGCAAAAAACTAGGTCCGCGGGGGGTCTTGGCGGCGGCCACCCAGAACGCAGCGCCACGTCGCCTAACTATTTTCGACCCACTCAGCAGGCGCAACTACCTCGTCGACACGGGTGCAGAGGTTTCGGTCCTTCCCGTACCCCAGCATCATCAACTTTTCCCTCAACCGCTCAAACTTGCGGCAGCAAATTCCTCCCGCATAAACACGTACGGGTATAGGCAAGTGGACGTGAGTCTTGGCTTGCGTAGGACGTTTTCGTGGCGTTTCATCCTAGCGGATGTCAGCTTCCCCATACTAGGCGCAGACTTCCTGTGTCACTATGGATTGCTGGTGGACTTGCAAAACAAGTCTCTTATAGATTCCACGACCAACCTTAATTCGTCGGGACATATGGTATCTCACCCAGGCAATAATCTTTCCGTTCTTTTAGAAGACATTACCGACTCTCGTGTTCGGGCACTTCTCCAAAAGTTCAGCCAGATTACTACCAACTGTAGTCTCTCCAAACCAGTGAAGCACAATGTGCAGCACCACATTATCACTACTGGTTCCCCGATCTTCTCGAAGGTGCGTCCTCTACCATCTCAGAAACTGGCAATTGCACGGAAAGAGTTTGAACAACTCGTTCAACAGGGTATCTGCAGGCCCTCAAACAGCTGTTGGTCTTCCCCACTGCATATGGTCCCTAAGCCAAACGGCGAATGGCGCCCATGTGGGGATTACAGAAGGCTAAATGCACAGACTGTTCCTGACCGATATCCAATTCCACTCATCCACGACTTTGCGCATCACCTCGCGAATTGCCGCATCTTTTCGACCTTGGACTTAACCAAGGCTTATCACCAAATTCCAGTAGCTCCTGAAGACATTCCAAAGACGGCAATATGCACACCCTTTGGACTCTTCGAGTTCACCCGAATGACTTTCGGATTGTGCAATGCGGCGCAAACCTTTCAAAGGTTCATTCACTCAGTCCTGCGAAACCTCGAATTCTGTTTCGTATATTTGGATGATGTTTTGGTCGCTTCTTCCACTGAGTCTGAGCACTTAGCCTATCTCGAGTGCATTTTTCAACGTCTCCTTGAGGCCGGTTTAGTCCTAAACGTTGAGAAATGCAAATTCCTTCAACAACAGGTGAGATTCCTCGGCCATTTCATTTCCCCTGAAGGAATACAGCCCGACCCAGACAAGGTGCAAGCGATATCAAGCTTCCCGCGTCCAAAGACAGTGAGGGAGTTGAGGAGGTTCTTGGGCATGCTAAACTTCTACCGTCGTTTCCTGCCCAAGGCCGCCCATCTCCAGTCCATTTTGAACGCGTACTTGTCTGGCCCCAAAACTAAGGACACACGAGAGATCGTGTGGTCTGAAGAGGCTATCTGCGCGTTTGACAAATCTCGTCAACAACTGGCTGACGCTACGCTCTTGGCATTCCCTCTGCAAGATGCACCCCTAGCCGTTTTTGTTGATGCCTCTGACATCGCAGTAGGTGCTGCCCTTCACCAAAAGGTGGACCAAGTTTGGCAGCCGTTGAGCTTCTTCTCGAAGCAGTTGAATCCCGCTCAACGGAACTACAGCACCTACGATCGCGAACTGCTCGCCGCATACCTGTCCATCAAATACTTCCGTTTCTCCCTAGAGGGCCGGCCGTTCACAGTGTTCACGGACCATAAGCCTCTCACGTTCGCTTTGAAACAGAAGCCCGACAAAGCGTCCCCTCGTCAGCTTCGACACCTGAGCTTCATAAGCCAGTTTACGTCGGACATCCAGCACGTGTCCGGGAAGGACAACATTGTTGCTGACGCTTTGTCTCGTGTCTCCGAAGTCAACATCCCCGCCTCACTCGATTTCTCGGCTATTGCCAAGGCGCAAGTGGATGACGCAGCACTTCAGAGCCTCAGGTCCAACCCCAAATACAAATTTCGGGAGTTGCCCATCTTCGGCTCAAACCTCTCGCTCTGCTGCGAAGACTCGGAAAAGGGACCTCGGCCATACATTCCGGCCACATTTCGCAAGGAAGTGTTCCACGCAGTTCACGACTTGGCGCACCCCGGCATCAGGACAACAAACCGGTTAGTCACCGGAAAATACTTCTGGCCCTCCATGAACAAGGATATCAATTCCTGGGCCAGAGAGTGCATCGCATGCCAAAAGTGTAAAGTCTCCAGGCATGTAAGGAAAGAAGTGGGCTCATTCCCCCGCACTACCAAGCGTTTCCACACCATACACCTCGACATAATAGGGCCTTTGCGAGACTCGCACGGTTTTAAGTATTGCCTCACAATCATCGACAGGTTCACGCGGTGGCCTGAGGCAATACCTCTGAAAGACATTACGGCGCAATCATGTGCTGAAGCCCTCTGTCGAGAGTGGATACCTCGCTTTGGCGTCCCTGCAGTGGTCATCACTGACCAGGGAATGCAATTTGAGTCCACCCTTTTCTCCGAGTTAGGCAAACTCCTTGGTTTTAAACGCCAGCGGACTACGGCATACCACCCACAATCCAATGGGATGTTGGAACGTTGGCACCGGACGCTGAAAGCCGCCATTATGGCACGCGACGACCCGTCCTGGACGCAAGTCTTGCCTCTCGTCCTACTCGGCCTTCGTACAACCCGCCGAGAGGAATTTGCTGCCAGCCCCGCGGAGCTGGTTTACGGGGAGAACCCAAGACTCCCAAGCGATCCGGTCTTCGACAAGAGATCGGGTCTCACGGAGTCGGGGTTGGTGCGTCTGCTGAGGGACAATCTCCGGCGCATCAAGGCGCCACCACCCACTCGACACTCGTCCATACCTGCTTGTTCGCCCAAGGAACTGGACACATGCACGCATGTGCTGATCAGAACGGATGCCGTCCGGAAGCCGCTGCAGCCTCCATATGAGGGCCCGTACCGCGTTCTCGAGCGGGGAGAACATTTCTTCCAGCTCGAGATCGGTGGTCACAAAAAGGCGGTCTCTTTGTCCAGGCTGAAACCCGCGTGCGCCCCGAAGCAACGTCGTGTCCGCTTTGCGGATTAACGGCGAACGAAGTTCGGGGATCAGTCGCTGAAACCCCTAGGTTTCATCTGGGGGCGGAGTGATGTGGCGCGGCAGGATTCGCAGCATTCGAAATTTATTTCGAATGTTGCGAGTGCGAGCAATATAGATGGCGCGGATCTATCCACTTTGCGTAGCACGCCAAGGGAGTGGAAGATCGCAGTAATTATGTTTTTCAGACCTGTCACTGATTATTAATATTAAGTTTGGAATTGAAAAAAGAACACTGAAGTCTTTTTGATTTGGGAAAATAGAATTGATGTTGAGTTCGCTGACTAGAATTGATGTTGAGTTCGCTGATTAGAATTAGGACTAATAATATGTAAAACCATTAATATTAAATGTTCGCTTAAATATTTTAATAAAAATATAAGTAATGTTAATTACTTAATGCTAAATAAATCTTCTTCAAATTGAAAATCTTTTCTTTCTTTTTTATCAATCAAGAATTTAGAGCAGTTAACTGCCCCCCCCTTTAAGGTAGTGGAAGTTATGCGAAGTTTGGTACTATTTCATCAGCATTCTTGTGGCCTTTTCAACGAACATTCAGAGTATATTTTGCATTCTTTTAAGAAGTGAAAAATACGAAAATTATTCCACACACGCAATAATAGCTTAAATACATGAAAGGCTTTCATATGACATCGAGACTTAGTAAAGCCTTTCCTACAGTTCGGCTTCCTTTGTTTGCTCCACCTTTTTTTCTTGGTTTTCGAAAGCGTGGGCAAAGAGTTCAACGAAATTGTTTTAAGTAGAATGGATGCTATCTGGAAGCTCATACCTATTATTGCGGTGAAATATCAAGATAGATGGATGCAGCTTGGAAATTACGCCAATTTCAACTAATTTTTTTATTAGAAAAACCAACAGATATTTAATAAAATTATATAATTTAATAATCTTATATACGCACAATGTTTTTGTGTTAACTTTGCTGGAGATTATTCTCTGTTTGTATGGGCTTTTGTAATAAATATAATACAACAATCGTTGTCAATGCACTCACTAAAAATATTACATCAAACCATCTATGATAAAAATTAAAATGTAAATTTCCCAACACTTCGGTTATGATATCACGATATTCAGCTGGCATATTCATTCTCATCAAAAGCACTGACGAACAAAAATACATTCCCATTATTTGTGCCAATAACAGAACAATTAAATTCGATGATTTGCTCGATGAAATTCTATAGAAAAACTACAAACAATACTCTCATTAATAAATCAAATGAAATTTTTATCGTAACAAAAAGACTCACCTTCGTTAAAGTCAGCAGCAAACCACGGATTGACGTGACTACGATACATCCTACTAGAAAAAATGAAATATGCTGATTCCAGAATGCTAAATCTATGTCGAAGCCGCACCAGTGAACAGCTATTTCCAACCCACGAGTAACGGGGTCCTTCCGGCCAACCCGATCGAAGATTATGTTTATTGTACACTAAATAGATTTTCATAAGTTACTAAAAAGTGGATATGGTTTAGCAAAACTTACAATGAGAATTTTCCACAGACAATACAAACTGAAAAAATGTCCCAGGACATTGAAATATTTGCCTTGCAATGTCTTTGCCCATTTCTGTCTTTCTTGCATGTTTCGCAAATAATGGATTTCCAGGAATATTTGCCGTGACAATTCCTCAAGAGGGGCCATTTCAAGCCTTAGTTGTCCAATGTCTGTAAATAAGATGTTAGTCGTGCGTCGAATTTCCATCTGCTACATTGAAACTTAACGCCATATGCAACCGACACAAAGAACCGTATTTACACACATAAATTAGTATGATTTGACAAAAAATCTGAATATGTGAGTAAAATTGAAGGGAATTTACCCAATTTTTAATATAGTTTGTAATTTAATATTCATACAAAAAAGAGTATTGTAAATATCTAAACTTTATTAGGTACATATATTCATTTGTTTATTTTCTGGGTCATAAACTTCTAAGGTCCTACTGTCGTGGGAAGAGAAATGGGAGCAAATTTCAACTAAGTTAGATCTTTTGGGGCAGCTGTTAGCATTTACGAATGACAGCAGCTTCTCCATCTTGCAACTTGAGATCTCTTTGAGGCCCTGAAAGAACTGTTTATCTACTGTCCGCACTCTGGCTCTAGCTGGAGCTGGACAATCGTAAAGGAAGTGCCTAAGGGTTCCCCTTCTCTACGGCGGTATTCTTTTCAGATTATCAAAGACTCGTTATTAAACATAAAAATAATTAAAAAGAAACTGATCCAATGCTTAAGTCACTCCTTTTACAGGGCAGCGAGCAGAAAGGTCACACTTTAGTGTTCTTTTAATGAATAGGAAGGAACATTTTTAAATAGGATATGTTGCGGGACTTATGTTTTTGATCTCGATATGTCGACTAAACTACGTACAAATTCAAATTAGCAACAAATTTGGAAAATATTTCTATTTTTCTACAAATTTTTTTTTAATAAGGTGGAAACTGAGTTGTCGGCTGCAAATAGCGTAATTTTAGGCAAATACATACTTTCTGTTCCAATTGTTCTCTGAGTCACTGAATTTAATATGGCCCATAACCCTGCTTTCGACGTACTTGGCTTTGACTTTTTCATTTCTATGGCGATTCGTTTCTTTTTAACAATTATCATATCCATATTAAGCATTAGCCGCCTTTCCAAATTCACAATATCCGCTTGTGAAACAGGTCTGTGCAGAATTGTCGAAAATGTTATATTGGTAAGGATTCGCTTTTCAGGAAGAAAATTTAGAAAATTATAACTTACCGAATGAAATATGACATACTTGTGTAAGGATAATTTACAGCACCAAATCCGGAAAGCAAAGCCATAACAGTAACACCGATAACACCAATTCGGGAGACAGCCTGAAATTTGAGGGAATGGTTCAAATTTCTTTTCTAGTTTTTTTCCAATAAATCTATTGCCTGTTCGATGGTGAAGATCCCATGTTCAACACTAAGAAGTGGAAATGGTTCTCCGATCCTCCACAAACCATATAGATATAAGAACCAAATGAAAGTAGTTAAAGCATTCACCCATTTATCTGGAACTGGTAAAACTATGTGTTAATGTAATGCTGATAACGATGAATTTTAGATTATTCTTAGTGGCATTTTTCTTTATTGCATCTCTTACTCAAAGTAGAGTCTAACAAGAAGTATTTAAATTTTAAAACGAAAAACCAGACATGTTCCTGCCTAATATTTCAGATAAATTCGTTATTTGCATTATTTGATTTACAAAAAAACTCTAGGATTGTGCAGGAAGTTTCTAGCTAAGAGATAAAGGTGAGAATCCAAACTTTGTAACTGTTTATATAAGAACAACTAATATCTAATATACTGGTAGCAAAATGCATGAACAGTGATTTCGAAAATGATTGATAATGGTCACTGAGCAGTTAACATTATTAGGAGCTTTGAAAAAATGAAGTTTACTTCCGAATTAAGAAGCCATTACATCTTACGAAGCACTTCTGTGGCAACAGACCTGCTTTGGTCAAGCAATCGTCGTCTCCATCCTTGCGTAATTTCCATAAGGGATGTTTCAATCTTTAGAAAGGAGGAGATTTTCCAATGCCATAATTTCAGTCATACATCTTCGATAAGGAAGTGATACTTGCTATAGGTTAGATAGACCTGAGTTCCAAAGCATCTCTAGTCTCATTTCGAGAAGTGAATGAGATTATATTTAATTCCCCTATGGCTATTCAAATTCACGTGCTTAAGGTAGGCAACATCTATTCAGTGAATTCTTCTTTTCCACTATCTTTGTTGGCAATGGCAGTAACTTGCCCAGAACTGAGCGATTTAAATATCTCGGGTCAATACTATTAGCCAATGGAGAACTACGTTACGGTCTTCAATAGGGAAACACAAAACCTTTTATACCCGAAGCGTCAAGCTTCCGGTTTCCCGATTTGTTCTATTTTTCTCTGGGAAAGTAATGGTTTCTTGTTTGGAGTACAGTAGAATTCCGATAATTCATATCGTGAAGGAACTGAGGATTTGATACGAAATATCGGGATTGCCAATTATCGGGAGTGTAAAATAAGGGAAATGAATTATCCGGATTCCACTGTATAAGCCCTATATCCTTCTCTGTGAGGAAAATTTCGAACGGTTTGAGGATGAACCAGTTGCCAGTTCGACATCGACTTAGCTTTCGTTCAACTGTGGGATATCTACATATGGGTGAGCATTGGATTGCTATCAAAAATGTTTTTTATCGGGTGCTACACAAGTCGTCGTCTACGTCTCGAGGGAGCGTCATACGATTTAGCTGGCTGCGAAATTCCGAAAAGTTCAGCGTAGTGTACATCGTGGCAGGAGAGAATTTTGTATAACGCTGCTCAGGGAAGGGAAAAACTGAAGAAGTGGAAAGAACACTTCACCGCGGTTCTTAACCGTTCATATCTGGTGAGGTTCCTCCTCCTGTGGATGAAATGACTGGTCACCGTGGCATGCGGATACGGACTGTTCCTCCAAGGAGAAGCAAAGTAATTTCGGCCATCAATGCACTTAGACGGAGTAAAATCGTTGAGTTTGACGGTTTCCCCGTAGAATTATTTATCGTTGTATCTGCCGTTTCTACAGATATGTTACTTTTACTCGTACGGAAATCCTAAGAATCCGAGACCTTTTCCAGGGAGTGGAAGACGGAGATGATCGTTAAGATTCCAAATAAGGAATTCGTTTTGAGTGTGACAATTGGAGGGGTATTTGCCTGTTCCTTGCCGTTGAAAAGATAATGGCTAAAATAGTGCCGGAATGCAATCAATGAAAATCTCAAGGGCTTGGTGAGTAAAGAGCAGGCTGGTTTCCGCTTCGGATCCTCCTGCATTGAAACATTGACCAACCCTACGGATCATTTTGGAACATCGCTCGGAGTTTTGGATTTTCACTGCCTTACCATCTTTATCAATTTTGAGAAAGCTTTCGATGGGGCATTACGAAGAAACTAAAAGCTATTATTATATTATCTGTCGCAAAATGTCACGTGCTGTACCGAAGTAAAATCTCAGAGAATTTTGGAAATGCAGTTATCTCAACACACAAGATCAACGAAAAACTTGGTCGGCGCATAGGCCTGCTACTCGTTCGCGATGTGATCGGTGAACGAAAGTGGCTGTGGATAGGTCACAGATTAAGGAGGGGCGATAATTGCATTGTGGGCTACGCTATGCAGTGGAATCCGTTCTCCCAAGATGGCCGACGAATGAGTCGCCCCAGGGGCACTTCGCGCAAAACTGTAGAGGAGGAGTGCGGGCGCCTCGGGAAGTCGTGGGTGAGATGATGCGGATTTCAGCTGACCTTGAACGATGGCACGTAGGTAGGATGTTAAGACTTGTAAAATTTAGATATTCCTGGGTAACGTTATATGCGATGTTGTGGGGAGTTCTTGGCGGATTCTCCCACAAATCTACCACCTGCCACCACCACCAACGTCCTTTAAGCTTTTAATTAGGTAAGATCATCCAAGCCTAAATGGTTGGCACTTAGGGATAGTATTAGGTAAAATCATGCATCTGCTGAGATTGTGACAACTCGGATATAATAATCGTTGGCGCAATAATCCAATTAGATTATGGCCTTGTGTTTTAGAGTACTTCATTCAAGACCGTAACGGTACACCGCAGGATTATAGTACCCTAAATTTGACAGGATACTATTATTAACTTTTTTTAGCAGATATTAGAACAGGATGTATTTTGAGGCCCAGATTTGATATATATGCGTTACTATGATACTTTCATGTTGAATAGGTTCTGAGAACGAGACTTGTTTCACTTTTTGGGGCACATAATCTGAGCACTCACTCCCCTATGTTTCACTTAATATCCGAAAGAAGATCAGTTTCGGAAAGTACTATCGAGCCCTTTCACACCTCATATGACCATATTTTGTGAAAAAAAATATTACACCCCTTCCGTCTGTATAAGGAGCCCCCCTTCAAACCCAACGGAAAATAGCGCCACTCATCGCAATGTAAAAGGACACACAGACCACATGTTCTCATCAAATTTCATAATAATCGGTTGAGCCATTTCGGAGCAAATCGGGTGTGACAGACAGACGGACAGTCAGACATTGAATCGGTTTTAATAAGGTTTTATTTCACGCGAGGCATAGCAAACTGATGTTTTTTCCAAGAAGTGCAAAATAAGACTTCGAAATATTGATTACAATAATTAAAGAATTTTATGAACAAAGATATTAGCGCGAAATAATTCTCAATGACAATGATTGATTGGCATAGAATATAGAACAATACAGGGGATAATTTTAATATTCTCTACTACTTCTCGGTTTCTGATTCGCTCAATTTAGCAAAACGCCCTCCTCATAGCTGTGAAAATGAGTGAACTGCTGATGATTTCTTTTTCCCTAAATGAATTCCATCGGGTTTGACATAAAGTGAAGCAGAAATTGTGTTAAATTTACGTTTGCCATATTCTCTAATATACTGGAAACGGAGTTAATCTCCACGAAAGTAAAATTAAAACTGATTTTCGAGGCAACGCATGGAGAATAACGATTGTGGTTTTATTGACGATGATGACCTCGATATTATGCTATATAATTTAAGGCAAGCCCTAACTAACGTAGTATTCGAAAGTTGCCCATAATTATGCTCATCATTGTTACATGTGATCCGAAAGCTGACATAATGAGGTAAATTTGTCAAGTTTGCAAGTTTGTGACACAACCATGTAAAGACTGCAGGAACTGCACCGGGAAGGTCCATAGGGAAACGATCAAAGCCAACGGCTGCATTGCAAAAACTATTTAATTTTTGTTTGATTGAGCAGTCCGTATCCCTATACTGTAGTATGTGTCTTGTCTTATTAACCAAAAGAGGTCGAACTTCGCTCGATGTCAAATGATTCCGATTCGTCAAATGTTCTTTCCACCTCTTCGGCTGCTCATTATTGTGGATACGGTTACAACGTTCTAGATTCTACTCAATCAGCTGGTAGAGTACAAACTGCATTATGTAGAAACCAAAGTGATATCATCTAAAAGTATCAAATAAGGTTGAAAACGGTATAAAATACGATTTTGTCACTGGCTTTCTAATAGTGAGAGATGCTAAAAGCACTGTTATTGATTTTAGCGCTATAAATGGGCACGATTACATATAAAACGTTTTCTGCAAGATTTCGGTTCAGGTTAAGGAGGATCAGAATTGTGCAGAGGTATGCACCAACAGAGACTTTCGATAAAGTGAATGGATGATGATCTGTTATGATACTAAGTGATAATAATAATAATAATCGTTGGCGCAACAATGTAATTGGCCCCGGGTCTTGAAGCATGTTAGAGCCCTTCATTCACGACCGTGGTTTGACTCAGATACTCACAGCTGAGTCGACTGGTACGCGACATCCAATCATGATACAAATCCCTCTCCCAACAGTGAGATTTAAACCGTTGCTTTCGCTGCGATAGCTTGCTGAATATATTGATGTTTGGTTATGTATGATGATGATGAAAAAATGATATCGCACTTTAAGGTGATGTCACTTTTTTGATATTACATACTTCATATATTCATCTTTACTTTCTAAATAGGCAGATTCATTAGCCGCAACGCACTGGGGCCCGCTACGGTGGCGATTTCGTGAGTGAAGAGAAGAAATGATCCTACTTTCCATTACAAATGTTGACTAGTTATGAAATCAAACTAAGAACAAAAAAAGCGGCCTCTGCGACCATTGGGTTACTAACTCTGATGAGCGACTCATCAACAATACGATAAAGCGAACACCTGGGGTGATGAGGAAGATCTATATCGACTTCTTAAAAGCCGACACCACCGCAAACATTATATCCAATACTTCTGTTGCGTTAACGACAAGAACTATATTTTGCTTACAGATCGAAGTGCCGCGATGGACAGATGGCGGGAACACCTTGATGAGATTTTAACGGAAGAATTTGTTCATTCTTCAGTTCCAAAAATATGAAATGACCATCTCATCCGGTTGCTGCCTTATACCATGAAGATTTTTGAACGCATTCTTCACAAAAGTATTCGAAACATACGTCATCGCACGCGGTTACTCATGGAGAAATTCCGTTGAAAAGCATCGACCTCTCTACATTGCATTTTTTGATCTAGAGAAGAGGTTTGATCGTTCGACCTGTCGTCCTCTCTGATTCAGAAAGCTTGCTGACTATATAAAGTCTACCGGGAAGTTCGGTTCGTTTTTATTATAAAACAAAATAATAAATTTTTCACACAACTGTAGCCTTGTAGGAAGAACTTCACGATGCGACTCTAGAAGAATGCAATTTGGCAGTGCCGGGAGAGGAGGTAGAAAAATAAATCCTTTTAGAAAGTAAAATTCTTTAGAAGAAAAGGTTGCGCGTTGGTCGACTTCGACGAGGAATCCATCGCACTCGTCGTCGACGTGCGAGTGCTCCTACGTCCGGCTCAAGGACCAGCTCATCAAGTGCCTGTCGGTGAGGGAAATGCATAAGCTGAATCACTTGCTGACAGATTTTACACTTGGCGACCGGATACCCAACCAGCTGCTTCCGGAAAGAAAGCAGTTGGGTGGGGACTGAGATTGTTTTTTCAATATCGGAAGGAAAATGAAAAATCAATGAGGACTAATCATCTCACATAATCATTAATAAATTAATATGTATAAGAATTTTTGCTGAATTATAACGAATTCTTACCAGTGTGGTGGCATTTTATATATTCCATTTTTAAAAAAACGTCTTAACCCTGGAGGCAGAAAAATGGACGAGTTTTTGCCTGACATTCTTTTTATTTTTGAATTGTTTGTCCAGTGAAAAAATTTATAAGGGCAGAAACAATGGTAGAGGCATAGCAGCCCGTAATGTATTGGATCTCGAATACCTAACTATATACACAACATTCTCTTATTCAAGCTCAAGTTAAGTTTAGTGGTGCGCGGGCCTGGCTTTTCGGTCTGACAATACACCGTTTTCGTAGGTGCAAACAGAGATTTGCATGTGATGACCATATCATAAGTTACCAGATATGGGCAATTGTGGTGAATTGAGCTTTTCTACAATCTCGGATATTGTTAGAAATGGATTTTCCTCTAACAGGGTGTTGAAAATATCGTCGCCAATCAGAAAAAGCCACCCAAAGCGTGAAGGTCGAAATTTTCTACTTCAAATTTCCGGAAAGATCTTTTACATGTTGTCACAAAATTTACCTTAACCAAACATTTTCCACTAATTTCTACATGTGTCCGTAGCAGTATGTAGAATCGGCCGCAACGGATAAATGGCGAGAATACTTCGAACAAATTTCAACTGAAGAATTTGTTCATCTTCTACTTCCGCAATAATTGCTGACACTTGGACCAGTTCCACCTGTCAGCGCAATTGGTGCTCAGAGGTGGCGGCGAGGAAGATGGGGCGGCAACCCTATCGGCCAAACCAAAACCAAGTGGTCGAGGAGAACCTCCATGTGGTGGCACCGGGATACGCTGTAATTACTTTGGCTTGCCGGCCGTGATTCAGTAGGCGAATGCTCCAAAGACCTAATTAGGGCGATCAGACCCGAGTCTGCACGGGGACTCATCTGAAGTGATAAATTGGTCACGAAACCTTACCAGAGGTATACTGGTACCATGGGAACCGGGAAAGCCCCTGGACTCACATACTTCGGGTGAACTCCTGTTGTATGTGGGGACAGCTCGGTTATTTGCGGTTGGCCCCCCTAGTGGGAGTTTCATGGTGGTTGTGGTTGTGCTCAAGCGAGAAGAGACCTTCGGGCCTCGACGTGGTGTTGCGTATCAACACGGGTGCCGTACTCCATAGTTCGGTAGAGATTTAGGTAATTCTTGCATCCACCAGTATGAATGCTAAGCCATGCACTTGGTATAGACTGGTACCGTTGTGACTTGTCTCAGCGGGGCTCTGATTGTGGTCACAAAATCAATCCGTGTCTGAAGAGGACCGTAGGATTAAGTCTCACGACAGGTGCCTACGTAAAACACTATGGGCTTCACTGTCAGCGCAATTGAAATCGAAGAGGCAATAAAACGAATGAAATCGGGAAAAGCCACAGGACCTGACGACATCGCATCTGAGCTCTGGAAAGCGAAGAGCTGGGACCCAACACTGTGGCTCAGTGAATTCTTTAATCGGGTTATTCAGGAAGGAAGAACACCATCTGACTGGCAAGAAACTACTACTGTTCCAATATGGAAAAAAAAAAGATAGTCCAGCAGAATGTTCAAATTACCGTCCGATCCGGTTACTTTCACATACCATGGAGATTTTTGAACGCATTCTTGACAACCGTATTGGCGAAATCGTTGAAATAACCGTGAATCAAGCCGGATTTATCAAAAACTGCGGAACTACTGACGCAATACACGCTGCGCGTTTACTCATGGAGAAACACCATCAAAAGCATCGCCCTCTTTACATTGCATTTATGGATCTAGAGAAAGCGCTTGACCGTGTGCCACACGAACTCATCTGGTATGCTTTACGGCAACACTTAATGCCAGACGAACTCGTGCGTTGGGTACAATTGCTCTACCACGATCCGAAAAGTAAAGTTCGAAGTATGGCGGCGATATCTAAAACGCTTAGTGTCTCTGTTGGTGTTCATCAAGGAAGCGCCCTCTCACCACTCCTCTTTCATCTTGTTATGGACACCGTCACACGGGATATCCAACGTCTTGCGCCCTACACACTGCTTTGATGATGTTTTCCTAGCATCTGACAACAAAAATGATCTCGAGCAACTTGTCCGAAAATGGAATGATCGCCTCATGCAACACGGTCTCAGATTGAATTTAAACAAAACTGAATTTTTAACAATGAAACAGGCACGATCACTGTCAGCGGCAGTGATCTGCCCAGAACTGAACGATTTAAATACCTCGGGTCTACGCTAACAGCCAATGGAGAACTGCGTTATGAAATTGCTGCACGCATTAAAGCAACCTGGATGAAGTGGCGTGCCACAAGTGTTCTTTGTGATCGACGTATCAACGAACATCTTAAATCTAAAATTTACTGCAATGTCGTCCGTCCAGTCGCTCTCTATGGTTCTGAGTGCTGGCCAACTATAAGAGACAATGAACGACGTCTTGCGGTAATGGAGACGAAGATGTTACGTTGGACTAGTGGCATGACAAGTTTTTATCACATCCAAAATGAGGATATTCGCGATCGTTATGGGGTTGCACCGATCGTGGAAAAGTTGCGAGAGAGGCGTCTTCGATTGTCTGGTCATGTCATTCGTGCTAACGAGAATTCACTTGCCACGATTGGTCTGAATATCGAAGTGTATGGTAAACGACCAAAAGGCAGGCCGAAACAACGGTGGCTTGATACGCTGGATGGGGATTTAAAAGTCTCAAGATTGCACCCAGATCAGCCATTCGATAGAGCCAAATGGCGAAACCGATTACGACGAGCCGACCCCGCTTGTGAATGGGAAAAAGGCTGAAGAATTCATAGGATTGCCTACCGTGGAAGCTACAAAAATCATGGGATGACAATATCGATGTAGGCAGCAAATCGGTGCCTAATTTTTCAAACTGGAAGACACAGTTCCAAGGTCCAGGTGGATGAAAGTTAGTTAGATAGTAACGCCATCGAGTTAGAACAGATCGTACTAAAGTTTATAATAACTACTGAAATCATTAGCGAAATTGGACAAAATCGATTCTTACACGTAACTCTCAATACTCGTACAAATTGCGTACGGTACTTCCGTGCATCCGTATCATTAGATTGTGTAGCGTACTTATAGAAACCTGTTCAATAAATCAATAACTAGCACGTCAGAAAAAAGAGAAATAAGAAAATAAAAATGTTTGGAAGAAAAAATAATCCGAAAAATCTACGGACGAGGGCGTGAAATATAAGACGTTGGCGTTATTGACGGACTAAGGGTAAATCGACTGAGATAGATTGGTTAGATCGAACACAAAGGAGACAATGATCTCCTAAAGACATTTTAGTAAACTATCGAGGGAAATTAGCTTTCTAGAAGACTTAGGCTGTGTGATTTTCAACGATGATTCAAGAGACCTGAAGAGGTGCAAAAAGTGAATTAGAAGGTGACCGGCTTTCTCGAAAACCATCTTTTAGCGGGCCCTTAATCCGCTCGCACAGTCATACTATATATTTGAAATATTTTACAATACATGGATGACGACATGGTCACTGTTTTGTTGAGTGTTTCTACCTTTATAAAATCTTTTCTTATATGTTCCACTTACTTATACCTACTTACCAAATGTAATAAAACTGACGCACCAATAGGCGATATATATAGGAATGACGACAATGACCATTAGCAACAGTAGGGTCAACTCCAGTCGCCAGTAGAAATATCGCGATTTCGACTCCATTACTCCCATTATTTCGAATATAATAAGCTCAAACATCGTGAGAGATAGAGCAAATGTTGTTGAAAAGATAAGTTGTACGGATACATGGCGAATTTCATAGTTTTTAAAAAGATGCTTCACGAAAAATATAACTCCTCCGGCGAAAAAGCAAACCTGGGAATAATCAAAAATATCCTCAGACGTGGAAGTAACAGAAGAAATTGTCACTTCACTGAATTTGGAACTCACTTGGGAAATGAAAATTATAAACGTGTCAGTCCAAAAACTCATCGTATGTGCTCACTGTTTTTCATCTGGCAAAAGTTCTTAACACATTCGATCCTAATTGTCAAGTGAAAACAAAAATATAAACAAAAACGTTAATGCAAATGCACGAATGCCGGGGTAAGTAACTTTGAATGATGACATGTGTCAAATGGTTATGGTGGCGCGTTTTAGTATTACGAGAAACTTGACCAAGGCATTGAATGTACAAATATTGGAGTTTTTAACGGATTTTTGCTTTCTATTTGGTCGAAACCTGCTGCTGAGAATATTGAGAACCGAATGAAAGAATTAATCATTGGGAATATACAAAAAAGAAATGAATTATATCTAAGTTTAAGTCGACTTGGGCCTGCCCAATTTCTGTCAGAAGGTTAGGGTAGGCTTCATATGTAGCCTGGAAAGGATGACTATTTAAACCAACAGAACTTCAGACAAATTGGCTTCATATTATTTTCGCTGAAATGTGTTGAGAAGCTGATTGAGTCTTGCATTCGCAAGAATGCGTTTTGCATGTATATGCTGAATGAAAATCGACATGCTTACCAATATGAGAAGTCCTGTGACTTTGCTTTCCATTTTTTGCACACAATCCTGAAAGGTGAATACACAATGGTGGTGTTCATGAATATTGGAGAGGCTTAACTGTGTGCCCTTCCAAAAACTTTATGACGATTTCAGAGAGCAAGGCGGTAATGTTACTTTAGCTTAGTAGATCTACGTTTTGTTAACGGTATGGTTCTCTACCCTACGAAAGAAGCAACGAAAAGCTGCCCCAAAGAGGTATGGTATCTCTACTTTTGTAGTGTGTACTGACCGACTTACTGCTGTGTGAACTGCAACAACTAGCATTCACACTCTAGTATATGCTGACTGTGTATCAAAACTTCGGAACAGTGTATGGAAATATTCAACGCGCTGTCGATTTGAATGGCAATCGGTGCCTCAAACACGAGCTGAGTTCCGTTTGGAGTTCACGACACTCGCGAGCCTTGTGAAGCGTACCGTTAAGGTTTGTGACAAACCGCAAATCCTCTGAGTGGGGTGTCCGGTTTACCAATATGAACCGCAAGCAGTACTTGATAGTTCTGCTTACAGCATGTATTGGGAACGGCAAGTTCTAACTGATCACCATATTTCGTACAACAAGCCTGACATACTGTTAGTTGACAAGATGGGTCGCTTCACGTATATTATTGATATTGCTATCCCCCATAATAGCAACCTTAACTGTAAATACGTGGAGAAGAAGGTGAACAATGAGCCACTGGCTCGGGAAAACAAAGAAATTTGGCGTCTCGAGCGGGTGGTTGTAGCTCCTATAATATTGTCTGCTATTGTACCTAAATCCCTCACGGCTTCCCTTGATGTTCTGGGATTGTCATACAGTCTGGTTCAAACCATGCAGAAGTACACCATTCTGCATACTTCTTGAAGTTCACGACGGATTCTCGCATTGACCTACCACCGACCACTACCACCAGTGCCCCTTTACAATTTAAGTAGGTAGGATGGTCCGAGCCTAAATGCTTGGCACTTATTGCTATTATTAAGTAAAATTCGGAATCTGCAGAGATTGTGACTACTCGGAAATAATAATCGTTGGCGTAGCAATCCATTGGATTAGGGCCTTGTGTTAGAGCACTTTATTCAAGACCATGACGGTACACTACAGGATTACAGGACCCTGCAGTGATCTTGTCTTTAGAAATTATATATAAAATTTAAGAAAATCGAAAAAAAAATTATATTTTATTGCTTTGAATTACATGAGGAATCAACTGGCATCCCGTTTATTTTGAAATACTCTTTAAATCATTGATACATATAATTTCTTAGGGTGTAGCAAGAAGGTTACATACCAGAGATACGTGTCCCGACGCATTGCTTGAATTTGTATCGAGAAAGAAAAGCATCGTACATATTTGACGTCCTTCAATCACTTGTGCGTGAAAAGTTCTGCGCACCGTATTAATGGCATTTTTGCCGTGCATGTGATGAGAAAGCATACACAAGAAAACCATCTAGGTGCCATACACACCAATCATATATGCGATGCGCCAGTTAGCTACCTCGTACTTAACCCGTAAATACGTAATCACATTCCGTGCCGTAGAGAACCGCGATTTGCTCCTCCTGTATGCAGTCTTTTTGGGGTGCAGTAAATTCATCGGAAATAGAAAACTTCGACTTACTATAACTTCTTAAATAATAGTAAGATCTTCGAACTACTCAGTAATATATTCTATACGATTATTTACACTATACCAATTTTTGTACTTCTGGGATGAATCCAAGGGTTCCATCCATTATTAACTTTATTTCAAAATTTCTTGATTGAGTTAGTTCTCAGAATGTGTCATTTTCCACAAAACCGGTAAAAAGGAGGAAGCTGAAAGATCCTTGCTTTGCATTGTGGACGGGAAGAGCCCTTGATGTTTCCAAAGAAATGAAATATCCGATAGTTATTTAGGTAAGAAGTTTTTTTATAACAAATCTGTAGAGGTAAAAATGAAGCGCCCTCTCACAACTTTTAACTGAGGCATCATGTGGTAACATACATACGTTGCTATCATTAACTTGATGTATGCATATGCATCCATCAAGTTTGATTTCTACTCTTTTTGGTGGGCTTATCGTAAATTGTTGGCTATATAAATAATGTGGTGAGCTTGGTACGTTCTAGACTTGTGCCTGTCTTTGAAGGACACCCTGAAAGCAGTACAATGTGGAAACGTTTAGGCTCCTGTTAACAAAAAACAGGTAGAGGCAATGGAATAATTATAGACGCAATTCAAGAATAGGGTTAACGGGATCATCCCGTGTGAAGGCCGTTTTTTGCCTTTTTTTGAAAAATTATTTTGGAGGACTGGATATAGGTAGAAACGTGATTTTTTCACCATATGTTTATTGATATCTCTAGTATATGTGATAAATTCAGCTTGATATCGTAGCTAGTTGTCGAAATACGTGTCAATTTATGCAACCATCTCCAAAAAAAGGTGTCTTCCTGCTGCCACGCTGGAGGGCGCTGTGTTCATCTGAGGAAAAAAAATTAAACGGCATTTTAATGTGGACAATATTCCACGGTCCGCAAACTAGGATAATTAGAAAATATTAAAAGGTAAATTTTTGGGGGGTTTTTAAACTTAATTTTTTGGATGGTGTTTTTTTACGGCTTTTTTTATGAATAAAAAAACGACCCGTCCGATTGCAATTATCCTAGTTTGCGGATAGTAGAAATATGTATTAAAGAAGTCGTGAAAATTTCAAAGAATTTGGCTGGATAGATTTTGAGCTATGGTGGCAGCCGATTTTCAAGATGCAGTTTCGAGAAAAACGCATTTGAAAATTTAAATGTGGTTATCAACAGTAAAATTTTAACTTACCATTAATCTGCTATACCTGGTCCATAGAGAGTACGTTCCGTTTCTTCAAAAAAGTCTTGTAAGGCCGATTGTTGCTCTCTGGTTTCAATTCTGACTCTTTTAGCGAGGTCAGCCGATCGTCGTTCGGACCGCCAAATTCGCGCTTCATTACGGCGGTTGGTATAAGCCTGAAATATGTGACCAACTTGACATCCTATTGTCACTAGGATTTTGAGAATGCCATTGAATCCTTCATTGAAAGTAATTACAGCCAGAAAAGTGGCTATTTCTACGACCATCGCCCCAAAATGAAGGTGCTCAGAAGCGAAAGTCCAGATCAATGCATTTAACGACTTATTGTTATCCTGGGTCTCTGCTCCTAAACATCTGTTCAACAGATCATCTCGTGACAAATCTTCGTAGATTGGTTTGATGACTGTTTGAACTTCTTCAGTCAAAGGTGCCTTCTCGTGATGGAAACTATCCAGTTCTCCTTTAGCTTCCGCTTTGCGCCATTTGCACCAACTGTCCTTGCCTGCTGGGCAATTTTGATGCTGAGTATTTTCGTCTGTAGAACATTTATGGAAGAAAGTTGCCCAAATTTCTTGCTTTATTCCTTCTATTGAATTTGCGTGTCGACGAATAGATAGCCCAAAAAATGTAGTGAGGTCGTTAATAATCTTATCAGTAAGTTTTCCAGCCCCTTTTCCACCAATGCCTTTGTGATTCTTCTTTGCATTTCTAAGTCGCGTTCCCATTCTTTTCTCGACATGTCCTAAGCATTCCTTTGCAGAAATACCGGAGAAAACTCTAGCAAAATCCAATATAGAATATACAAAACTTGCCGCAATTGGAACATCCATGTTCATGCTTGCTTAAAGTTTCTTTGCTGATGTTGATGCGAAGTCGTTTTTCTTCTCTGATAAGTATAGATTCCCATGAAATACTAGAGATCTCCCTTTGTACGATCCATTTAAAAAATCATTGAACACACAAACAGCACAATACTTACAACAAAATATAACTCAGTATAGCTTGAAAGCCTTTCAGTGCTCACTCTAGACTGGATTATCCTTTTTATTCCAAACAGCAAATAAGTTTAGACAATTGATTGGTTTTCCATCTTTTTATATTTATACCTGTGTTCGAATTTATAAGGATCAGGTAAAAAACTAACAGGTAAAAAAAAGATTGCAAACTCCTTACTTGTTTAACCCTGTAATATCTGAACGATTCGGAATATCGGAAAATAACTTTGCCCACATATTCTCCACTATATATCCACTATATCACACACACACTCCACTATATATAGATACAACAATTTTTCAAACCCGACACATGGGATGACCCCCTTAAAATAACAACCAATGAAATGCTTAGAGTACAGGCCTACGAAAGGACTGACTTGATCAAGAATGAATATCAAACGAACAAACGAAAATGTGTAAAGCATATTCAGCACCTGTTTACTTCTAACTTAGGGATCATTTCTGAAATCACTCCCGGAAAACGTTAGGTTTAACCTTAGTTTCGACGATCGGGATGACCGGCAGTCACTTGAGGAAGATTGTTTGATTTTCTTTCTTGCGCATTTGATTTGCGAAGAACCGAAGCGCTCTTTTCGATATTTCAATGTTGCAGTGCTCACAACTAACCTGTCCGTTACCGTGCTGAAAAAATAGCTAAAAATTCAAAATATTCCTCCATATATTTCCGAACATTTAGATATATGTTCATATTGAAGATATAAATATGCCCTGCTCATCCTAAACAAACAAACATTGCCTAATACAGCATACTGATGCATACATATATATCTAAATTGATCACACGCACCTGAATATTTCCAGCTGGACCGGACACTACTTTGTTAACATATTCATACTGTGACTGTCTCGAGTAATTGATACTGATATATAAATAACTAAAAAAGACCAAAAAAGGAGAACTAAAATGTTCCCATATGCCACGCCGTTGATATGAGTTCACTTATATGATGATGACGTCATAAACATCTTAGACTGCAATAAATTCACGTCAAATACAAAGTATAGTTTTAATAGATGGATTATCTTGGAAACTTTCCAGGTTTATGTCTGAGGTATTATGCCTCATACTATAGTCTATATTACTACACTTTAGGAGGATAAACTTAAAGGGAGGGGGATTCTAGTCAATTTCCCAAAAACATAGTAGCATACTATTATTAACTTAATTTAAGCAGGAGTATGGAGAGTATTTTGAGCCCTGAACATTTTACAGGGGCAGTTTCGTGATTTTGTTCAGATTTTTCTGTTGGGTAGTTTTTGAGAATGGGTCCATTAAAGAAATTATTACTTTATAGCCCCTCTACCCACTGAAAGTACTGTAGATGTAGATTTTAATAAAGTTTTGTTATACACAAAACCTTGAAAAGGTTAATTAATTTGAAATAAAATACGCATATATAACCGTAGGTTTAGTGCTTCTCAAACACCTCTTAACTTTCTTTCTTGAGTTGTGCAAATTTCCAGAATGGCTTTCCAGAAAATTAACAAATTCCCCTTAAACTCCGATCGAATAATTGATAAGTGAAGAGGCATCTTCGAAGCAATTCCTTCTGTATAAGATGTCGAGAAAATCGTTCATTTGTACAAACCACAGTAAGACTAATATTTCTTCGATTGTTTCGCATACTAGACCTGTCCCTACTAATATCACATGATGAACCTTGAAACAGCTCATATTTAGCCTTTGTCTCGCCAATTATTTCGATATTTCAATCCACTTCTTCAGTAAACACTTCCTGATATGAACTTTCTAGACTTTGTTTTGAATACCGAATTAATATTTTTGGGGTTGGGATTTATGGAAATAATTGCATGATAGCATCATTTTATATACTATTTATTTACACAATATTTTTTTCCACAATAATGTAGGGAAAAGTTTTTCGTGATGTTTATGGTTCCTTTTTATCCTCGCTGGCATCTGCAGCTTCACCCTGTTCACCTGCATCACCTTCATCTTCTCCCTCAACTACTTCTTCAGCGTTTTCGTCTCCTTCGGCTTCTTCCAATTCTCCATCATCATAATATTCTTCTTCACCTTCAGCTGGTGTATCATCTTTTGGTTTTTCTGGTTCCTGTGGCGTTTCCGCTGCAACAACGACGAAGATGAATGCTAACCCGAAGAGAACCAACGCTAATTTCATTTTGGCTGTTGATAATGGTATGCTTCCAAAATATGAATTAAAATTTTCACTGAACCAGGTCACCTTTTATACGCTGTTATACTCGTACAATGAGGGAAATGACTAACTCAGCTAACACTTAGTAGATATCCACCTGTTCAAATATGTACATTCAATTTGGGAATTGGCTTCATTATGTTATAACAAATGTTCAGTCGCGCATTTTTAAGCATAATATTGGCTTTATTTGAAAGTAGAAACGAGGTGAAATTGATATTCGCGTGTCCAACTTCTAGACTTTCGGATGTGCTTATGTTATTCAGCTGGTCGTGCACCACGTATGTGGAAAATTCTATATTTGGATCATGGTTCCATTCTCTTATTTCATTGAAATAGTTTTTAGTTTAGATTTCAATGTTACCGTCGCAAATCATTTGCCAAAATTACTTAACTTCATATAGGAGCGGAGGGATAATAACATCCCTAACTATTTCTCAATCCAATGTCAAACTGAACTTTGAAAGCCATGATTTCTGACACACCTGACCAGTCTGGCCCCAGTAACTGATTGTTCTTTGATAATGTCGATAGGCGTATAAAGGCTTTCCACATTTTTTAGGGTTACAATTCCCCGTTCGTCGCACATCATACAGCTTTTTGTCCCTTTGTACCCTTGTTATATTATTGCGACAAATTGCAGTATGAATTCTCTTTCGAATCTACCTTTCAAGGCATTGCATAGTTCATTGAACAGAACCAATAATTGTTGACATATAAAGAAGCGTGTTTGCATGTGAATCTGAATTTTAAGGTGGAATACCGTGAATATCGTCCACTCCCATATAATTTTATCCTTGGTAATTGATGATCTAAAGACGAAGGGTTCACTTTTTTATCATTGATATATAAGGTTGCCATAAGCCCCTATTTGGGATACAGTGATTTAATCATATCTACGCGCCATCGTGGCAGATTATTCACAATGCTGCTTTAAGGCCATTCATTCGCCGGCCATCCTAGGATAGTCGATTTCATTAAATCGTATAGGCAGTATGAACTTGCCGCTTTTTCTTCCTCTTCTGATCTGCAAGTCCGTATTCCGGCAAAATTCTTCATTTGTTACTCTCACCAGGACAACACCTAGTAACTTTGAGTTAATGAACTGCCATATCACCCATTAAGGGTGAAAATTCACAGAGTACCATCGAGAATTATGATGAAGTGCTCCTTCCGTCTTTCCAGCTATTATTGATCATTGATAAAAAGTCTACCGTTATGATCACTAGCAAGCTCTTTCGTGACGTGATATATGGTGGCGAAATCGTTGCTATTTGCGTCAACTTCAGCGATGGGAGTATTACTGTTGTCCTGCGGTAGGCTATGCCATGTTCATCGATCCGCTTCTACGTTTCCTCAGTTAGCCAGGTCTTGCAATGTCCTTTTCCGAAATGGCCGGAAACTTCACCCCCGGCATCGTTAAAAACAATTTTGATGGTGGCCCATTGCTCATCACTATTCTCGGGAAATGACCGGCGAAGCACTCAAACGAAAGTAAGCGAAAAATAGATGGTCCTTTTTCCGCCAATGTCAATATCCCGTTTGTTACGCATTTTTAGAAGACAACTCCTAAATTTATTGGTGATCGCGATGTTCGAACGGTGTGCCTCCCATGTCAAGACAGTGAAAATTAAATAAATTTGTAAATTTATTTATTTTACCGTTGTTATTATGGTCACCAACACGATCCCTTCCCATCACATACTTGAACAAAGAGTTGTCAGATATCGCATTACGACTACAATGTCATACAATATTTAGGAAACTTCTCCTGAACTGTATGCAGTTGCTTATAAAAAGCATTCTTCTTCTCTATCCCGGATCGTTGGGGAGTGCTGTCCCTACGCACTCGAGGAGAGAGGCAGTTTTATAGTGATTGTGAGCATATCGCGTACAGAGCTCCTGCACAGCTCGGGCCTGGGACCGATTAGTTGCAGCTGAGGTGTTAGATAGGTCTCGCATCCGCTAGTATGAATGTAAGTCAGGGTGGGCTCTAATTGTCGTCAACAAAACAATTCGTGTTTGAAGAGGACAACGCCTTGGATAGGGACTTGACTATCGAAAACGGATTATGATTGGTTTCTGGAATGGGTGTACGTCCCTTGACAATAGTGCCGAAGGTTCCCAGAATGCTCGCTTTCTCTAACTCTGGTGAAACATTGTGGGCCTAAGCGTAGTAAGATGGTGGGACTCTAGAGGGTACTGCTCTCTTTTTAGTCACACTTGCGGTAATGTGTGCGTATTCTGGAAAACCAAGTGCGCCAAATTCGAATCTAGTATCGGATTGTTTCTGATGCCTACAGTGAGGCATGCTTTATTGATCTGGGAACAGATTTCTGGCATGAACATCACATATAGTGGTGAAAGATGTTTTCTACCAGCTATTATCCGCAGTTTGGGGGAGGTGACATTATCATCTTGATGGGTGGTATGAATATCTATATGGTCTCTGACATCTTCTTGCTCGAACATGTGATGGGGAAACCTAGTCTTGGTGACCCTAACGATAATGATGGGAAGTTTGTAGATTTCTGCAGTTTCTACCCCCTCGTCATTGTTAGTACATTGTTCGAGCACAGAGCTTGCCATAAGATCAGTTGGGTTTCAACTGATCGACATCGTACAACCAATCAGATTGACCACTTTGCCATGAACAGTAAATTTGAGAGTTGTTTTCTGGATATGCGTAACGAGAGAGGCATTGACATTGGCCGCGAAAGGGATCACCATCTTATGGTCACTTGTGTGTTGCACGTGCCACTTCTCATAGCGTTGGAGAGCTGCATGCCCCCAGCTCAAGATCAACCGGTTGTATAATCCAGTTGTTGCTCGACAGTGGTAGAGCTATTTTGCCCATCGGACGGCAGATCATCATCATCATTAACGGCGCAACAACCGGCATTCGGTCTAGGCCTGCCTTAATAAGGAACTCCAGACATCCCAGTTTTGCGCCGAAGTCTACCAATTCGATATCCCTAAAAGCTGTCTGGCGTCCTGACCTACGCCATCGCTCCATCTCAGGCAGGGTCTACCTCGTCTTCTTTTTCTACCATAGATATTGCCCTTATAGACTTTCCGGGGTGAATCATCCTCACCCATACGGATTAAGTGACCCACCCACCGTAACCTATTGAGTCGGATTTTATCCACAACCTGACGGTCTTGGAACAGTTTTTGTGAGCTGAAATAGGCTCTGTTGGCTGACAACAACCGTGCGCGGATTTCATCATCGTAGCTGTTATCGGTTGTGATTTTCGACCCTAGATAGGAGTGGTGCAACTGATGTTCATATTCCAACAGTTTTTCCATCCCTTACCGCAGAGAGAAAATCTGATCTGTTGCTGATTTGCTTGAAGGGAAGCCTCTTTGGTATGGGCCAATGATGTTCCGAGCGTATGGGGCTATCCAGCCTAGCAAGATAGCGGAGAATATCTTATAGATGGTACTCAGCAACATGATACCTCTATAAATGCTGCACTTGTGATATCTCCCTTTTTATATATGTGACAGATAATGCCTCTTTGCCAGTCGCCAGGCATTGATTCGCTGCCCCACACCTTGAACGCAAGTTGATGAACCACTTGGTGTAATTGGTCGCTTCCATATTTAACCAATTCGGCTGTAATTCCATCGGCTCCTGGCGACTTATGATTTTTAAGCCGATGAATTGCGCCGACTATTTCTTCTATTCTTGGTGGTGGCAGTATTTGTCCGTCAACCCATCGCTCCAATATGCCCATTCTGTCGGAAATCAGATTTCCCTCTTTATCTCGGCACGATGAACATCGAGGTGTGTAAGGCTTCATCCTACTGACTTGTTGGTAAAACTTGCGCGCCTGGTGCGGTTGCTCCCTGTACTTTTCTAGTTCACAGACTTGTTGGTTCTCCCAAGTTTTCTTTTGTTCCGTCTTTGAAGTCGCTTCTCTGCTCGCCGGAATTCGTGATAAGTCTCCGCGCATGACCGCGTTCCTTGAGAATGCAACATTACTCGGTATGCAGCATTCTTCCGTTCCGTTGCTAGCTTACATTCATTGTCAAACCAGCC